>NC_043014.1:13954643-14034643 GCF_006345805.1 Octopus sinensis | reverse complement strand
CACACGATCAATTAAACCATCAGATATTATACATTGCTAGTCACAATGCACTTTGCATCGTTTGAAATTTCGAATGATGCCACCCCTATGGCTAGGCAAGCAGACCAATGTCTAAATTGAAACAATCCTATGACTGGCACCCGGCAGTTGCCAGTGTCGCTGGACTGACTCCTGTGCAGGTGGCAAGTAAAGAAACACTGTTTCAACCCTGTGGTTGAGGAGACCTATTGAGTCAAGTACATCAACATCAAAAATCAATGGAAATTGCAGTTGTGATCCCTGTGCCGGTGGCACGTAAAAAGTACCAACCAATCGTGGCCGTTGCCAGCCTCGCCTGGCACGTAAAAAGCACCCACTACACTCATGGAGTGGTTGGCTTTAGGAAAGGCATCCAGCTGTAGAAACACTGCCAGATCACACTGGAGCCTGGTGCAGCCTTCTGGCTTCCCAGATCCCAGTCGAACCATCCAACCCATTCTAGCATGGAAAACGGACGTTAAATGATGATGATGATGATATATTTAATTCAATGTGTGAGCATGTGTACACCAAACCATGTGTGTGTGTGCTTATATATTCTTGGATGTTTGTATGATCGAATGTATGTGCGCCATACAACCTAAGCGAAGGCTTTTAAATATCCATATCTGTTAATGGTTATGTTTAATACTTTTTTTGCTGCATTGTGTATTTCTTACTTTTTGCATCTGTTATTTATTATTGATCCTATATAAAAATGAAGCTGTATCTTTTAATTTGCTGTTTTCGTATAAACAAACTGAGAAGATATTTTGTGGAACAGTTGTTATTTTGATGAGATACATCTTGTAATCACCCGAAGAGACACATCAACTCCATCAGATACTCCTGAACCAGTTGATAAGTATGCCACCCATGAAGGATCGACACTAGATGGGTTGAAACAGTTGTAGTGATTAATAAACATTCTTATATCTTCCATCTTCCACTATTCAAATACATACATACATACATATATATATATATATATAGGCATAGGAGTGGCTGTGTGGTAAGTAGCTTGCTTACGAACTACATGGTTTCAGGTTCAGTCCCACTGTGTGTCACCCTGGACAAGTGTCTTCTACTATAGCCTTGGACCAACCAAAGCCTTGTGAGTGGATTTGGCAGATGAAAGCTGAAAGAAGCCTGTCGTATATATGTATATGTATGTATGTGTGTATATGTTTGTGTGTCTGTATTTGTCCCCCCAACATCACTTGACAACCGATGCTGGTGTGTTTACGTCCCCGTAACTTAGCGCTTCAGCAAAAGAGACTGATAGAATAAGTACTAAGCTTACAAAGAATAAGTCCTGGGGTCGATGTGCTTGACTAAAGGCAGTGCTCCAGTATGGCCACAGTCAAATGACTAAAACAAGTAAAAGAGTAAAGAGTATATATTTATGTGTATATATATATATATATATATATATATATATATATATATATATACACATAAATATATAAATATATATATATATATATATGTAAAAGTAAAAAAACACAAACTGGGACAAGAACGTGAAACATTTAGAAGACGACAAAAAAACACACAGACGGGACTTTCGAAGCTCTCAGTCATCAGTCAAGAACCAGATCATCTTCGCAATTTCGGCTGATTAATCTTGAGATTGCTCCAATCTGGGCAGCCACCAAAGGAAATCTAAGCCAATCGCATTAGATTCCTTGGAAGAAAACCTCGAAAGTATACAACACAGTGACGGAAAAACAGACGATGTTACTCGAAAAAAAATTCAAAAATACGAAAAAACAATAACGATAGCACGAATATATATATATATATATTTGGCTCATGATTGTAAGCTCATGAAATCGATTCCCAGCAGCTCATTGTGTCCTTGAGCAAGACACTTTATTTCCCATTACTCCAGTCTACTCATCTGGCAAAAATGAGTAGTACCTGTATTTCAAAGGACCAACTGTGTCAGATTCTGTGTCATGCTGAATCTCCCGAGAACTATGTTAAGGGTACCTGTGTCTGTGGAGTGCTAGGCCACTTACATTAATTTCCCGAGCAGGCTATTCTCTTGATCAGATCAACCGGAACCCTTATTGTCATAATCAAAGGATTATATTTGCATATATTTCAAATATAAAATTAGTCTAATTCAAAGAGCATCACACCTGAATATCGTAGAAGTATAAACGAATTTAAGCATCAAACATAGAAAGAAATGATTTTCTATCTTTCATGGTATTTGAAATTCTGTACATACTTTTTCAAATATGTGTTATTCTAAATGAAGAAGTTTAATAATTACATCATCCGAGTAGATATATATATAAGGTGGTGAGCTGGCAGAATCATTAGTACGCTGGACAAAATGCTTAGTGGCATTTCTTCTAGCTCTACATTCTGAGTTCAAATACCACCAAGGTCAACTTTGCCTTTTATTTTTTCACGGTCAATGAAATAAGAACTAGTTTAGCACTGAGGTTGATGTACTCAACCAGCCCCTTCCATCAAATTTCAGCCCTTGTGCCTACAGTAGAAAGGATTATGTTTTATATGTAATATACGTTTCCTGATAGCATTACCAATATTGGTACTGTACGTTAGTTTTGATGTTAGTGTATACAAATCTAAATGTGAAACAATAAAAGAAATTGTTTCATCTTCCATTGTATTTGAAAAAACATTCTAATTTTGAAGATAGGCGCAGGAGTGGCTGTGTGGTAAGTAGCTTGCTTACCAACCACATAGTTCTGGGTTCAGTCCCACTGTGTGGCACCTTGGGCAAGTGTCTTCTACTATAGCCTCAGGCCGACCAAAGTCTTGTGAGTGGATTTGATAGACAGAAACTGAAAGAAGCTTGTCGTATATGTGTGTGTGTATGTATATATATATATATATATATATATGTGTGTGTGTGTGTGTGTGTGTGTGTGTGTGCGTGTGTTTATCCCCCCTGAACATCGCTTGATAACTGATGGTGGTGTGTTTACGTCCCCGTAACTTAGCGGTTCGGCAGAAGAGACCGATAGAGTAAGTACTAGGCTTACAAAAAATAAATCCTGGGGTTGATTTGCTTGACTAAAGGCGGTGTTCCAGCATGGCCGCAGTCAAATGACTGAAACAAGTAAAAGAGTAAAAGAGTATATGTTTTAGAAATTAGTAGTTTCATTGATTAATAAATTCATTCTCAGATAGGAAACTGAGTGTTGCAGGCTAGTGTACCAAATGAGCTTAAGTCCATAAGGCACAAAAATTGTTACTAATAATAAAACAGTGAATACTTGCCAAGCCAAGATATTACAGGCTGTTGGCACAAACTTACAAAAACTTGCATATGGTATGTTGGTAGTTATGTGGGGGAAGAATCACTGTACCCTCTTTCTCAGCATACCCAACTCTTCTATCAATATAGGCCTTACATCATTTAAAGACTCTGTTACATTTAAAAAGCATTTTTCTAATTATCTAAATCAGTCCTCAGCTGGGGTTCATATAGCCCTTAGAGATCTGTATAAGATTTTGTTGTTAAGATTTATCTGCTATACACAAAATATACTTTCTTTACTCTTTTACTTGTTTCAGTCATTTGACTGCGGCCATGCTGGAGCACCGCCTTTTAGTTGAGCAAATCAACCCCAGGACTTATTCTTTGTAAGCCTAGTACTTATTCTATCGGTCTCTTTTGTCGAACTGTTAAGTTACAGGGATGTAAACACACCACCATCGGTTGTCAAGCGATGTTGGGGGGACAAACACAGACACAAAAGCATATACACACACACATACATATATATATATATGATGGGCTTCTTTCAGTTTCTGTCTATCAAATCCACTCACTAGGCTTTGGTTGGCCCGAGGCTATAGTAGAAGACATTTGCCTAAGGTGCCACGCAGTGGGAATGAACCTGGAACCTTGTGGTTGGTAAGCAAGCTACTTACCACACAGCCACTCCTGCTCCTATTCTAACAATTTCTTTTTATACAATTCCTAATATTTTATTATGAAAATATAATAGGATTTTTAAAACATTGAATGGCTAAGTGGGTCCACCTGAGTAGAACAGAAATTAAAGGGGTCCATAGGTATTTTTTTAGGCCTATTACTTATTCTGTTGGTCTCTTTTGCTGAACTGCTAGATTAGGACAGTCAGAGACAGGAATCAAAGGAGTCCATAGGTAAAAAGTGGTTAGAACCACTGGTTTAGTCAAATAAATTGACCCCACTATTTTTAAGCCTGTTATTTATTCTTGGTCTCTTTTGCTGAACTGCTAAAGTAACATGGATGTATATAAACCAACACTGGTTGTCAAATAGTGGTGAGGGACAGTCAAAGGGTTCCATTGGTAAAAGATGGTTGAGGAACTGTGATCTAAATGAAGACTTCTCTTAGAAGGATGAATGTTAAATTTTCATCTGCCTGCCTGCTAACCATTTTCAATGAGTGGAGGACAGCAAAACCATAGCAATGGTTAACCAACCCAGGTAGCTGATTATGATAACACAAAACATCATAGCTGAAAAGATGAGCTTCACATATTGTATGGCAATTCACTTGACCAAAATATAAACAACTATAGAGTTGATATGAAAGAAAATACAGTACTCTCGTAATGCAGTTTATTTATGAAAAAAAATTATGGTTTTATGCTTTATTGCAACATACTGTTACAGCATTATATTTAAATGTGTAGAATCATACATTTTCCCCTTTACAAAAACACTTTACAATATTTTTGAACAAGCATATGATGAAATATAATTTATTTCCCACAAAATCATCAACATCATTATCATCATCATCATTTAAAGTCCATTTTCCATGCTGGAATGGGTTGGGCGGTTTGACTGTAAACTTGTAAGCTGGGAAACTGTACTAAGTTCCAGTCTAATCTGGCATGGTTTCTACAGCTGGATACCCTTCCTAACACTAAACACTTCAAGAGTGTAGGGAGTGCTTTTTACATGCCACTGGTATGGGTGCTAGTTGCGAAACACCAGCATCAGCCACAACTATGATTTCACCTGGCTTGACAAGTCTTCTCAAGCATGGCATATTGTCAAAGGTCTCAGCCACTTGTCACTGCCTCTGTGAAGTCCAAAGTTCGAAGGGTGCTTTTTACGTGCCACCAGCACAGGTGCCAGTTATGCGATACTGGCATCGGCCATGTAAAGTAGGGATGTGTCTTATACTCTGGTGAATATGCACAAAAAGCACCCAGTACACTTTGTTAAGTGGTTAGCATTAGACAGGGCATCCAGCTATAGAAACCATGCTAAAGCAGATTTTGGAGATCAATGCAGCCCTCATTTCATGTTGAACCATCCAACCCATACCAACATGGGAAAAGAGACATTAACCCTTTAGCATTCAGATTTCTGTATCAAATATAATGCTTTTTTATTGATATTGTTTTGGATTAATCATTCATTATCTCATAGCTTTGAGATTTCAATGATGTGATTGCATAGTTTTAGAATTACATTGTAAGGTAGGTGTGAGAGGCTGGATCTGGCTGGTTTGAACATAAAGTAAGTAGGATATTTGGGTTGGATACGGCCAGTTTAAATACTAAAGAGTTAAATGATGATGATGATGGTATTTAATTGTTTTGTGACAAACCAGTGTAGAAGAGTTCAAATCACTGAGTCAAAGCTGGAATCCTTTTTCAGTTGAAGCAGCCATGAAACTTTGGTTATTGGAAGTGTGGTTGGACCTTTTGATGTTGTAACAGATTGTGATATGTCATATCATTCTAAATTACAACTTTCAAATGAAACCCAAAACATAAAAGCAAGCTAAGTTTTGCAAATAGCTTTTGAATTATTTTTGTTGTTGTTTAGTTCCAGGTCTATAATGAAAGGTATTCCAGCTGTGACCATCTTGTTATTTGGTTTAGTAGAAACTATAATGTCTGATGTATCCTTCCTTTTTTAGGAAGGTTGGTATAATTTGAGCAAACTCTATCTCTCATGTTGGTTTGTTTTATCTTTGTACTTGTAATTCAATAATCATTGTTTATCTCTCTATATATAAACAGCAAAATGTCTGCATGTGTTTCCTTTATACAAATCCACAATTTTTCAGTTAGAGGGCTCACACTTTCTATGGTCATTCAAAACCGTCCAAGGGGGATCGTGCACATATTTACATTTCCCCAGTCACCCCACAAAGCCATTAAAAAATCAATATAAATGACTTTTTTGTGAATTTTATATCCAAAACCCAATCTAAATGCCCGAAACTTTATATGCCAATTGAATTGCCAGCTAGCTGTATGTGATTGGTCAGAGATTTAGACAGTACTCGCACGTATGTGCGCATGCACACAGCTGTATATGCATGCACTAGCACTATGACCCGGTGTTGCTGGGTCATAGTGCTAGTATATATATATATATTATATATATATATATAATATATATATATATAAAAAGAAAGAGCCTCTCTAAGATTTGTATGAAGCCATTTTGTTAGTTATTTGTTCTAACATAAATTACTTCATACATAGGACTCTTGTCTGGCTTCTAGAAATCTGGGAATATTGTGCATCATTATGCATTATACCATACCTGCATTGAGTAAATGAACCCTGTTTTTGAAGTTGGTTAATTTGCATATGCTGCATTAAATCATTTTGCTCTTTACTTCAAGTGGATTGTTAATGATTAAACATGATCTGCTTTAAAAGTGTATTAATTGTATCTGTTAAATATTAGTAGAATCATGAAATCTGGGTTACCTTTTGGTCCCAAGTTTGTTGGAGAATTTGTCCTGGATTATATTTCATTATGGAGCTTGAATGAGGTAGTAAATTCATGTATTGAGTGTTTTATAGTAGTCTTAGTTTAGAATTCTAATTTTACATTGGTTGACTTTAGCTTTCATTTCTCTGCGGAAATATAAACTCAATATTTTTCACTTAAAAATAATATTGACCAAGTAATAAAAAACAAAACATCTCCAATATTTAGGACATTTTTTTTATATCTGTTCAAAGTTTAAACTTTTGTAAAAGAAAGGATGTAGATGACTCAATTGGCCACAGTATACACTTGTCTCCTGTTTTATCAAACTGAACAGGGTTAGAACTCTGAGTGTTGAGTGACAGAATTAAATACTGCCAATAATTCACTCCACTGCTTTACCATTTGTGCTGGTGTGTTTTCTACAATATTAAAATTTCTCTTATTTATTATTTTATTTTTTTAAAGTAATTTTCACCAGTTTTTGTTTTTATTTAAATCTTTCTCTTTCAATCAAAGAAATTATTTTTGTTTTTGCTTGATGCTTTCTCTTTATACAATTTTCAAGTTTTCAAACTCTTTGGCAAACTAATCTTGAAAAAATGTCATGCAGTAGCTTTTTTAAGTTTGTTAATGTTTATCATCTTTGAGGCTATAATGGAAAAAAATTTCAAGACTTGGTTGTTGTGAATTTGCATTTGGAGTCAGGCATTGTATTGATTGGTACTCTAGTCTCCTCAGAAAACAGTTTTCTGTTTACATTATACCTAAAACTTCAAGCCACTAAAGTTACCTCTATGCTGTTGCTCAACTTTTTAGAAATAGCAGTCAAATTTCCATTCAGATTACACTACATTGTCTTAAAATAGGAAGGACATGTAGTGACGCCTGGTTCCAGATGCCATTTTGAGATTTTCATCCACGCATGCGCAGGGATCAGAGCCTTCCGGAAGCCCCTTATGTGCATGCTCAATCATCAGCAGCAGCTAGGCTCGACCGCTATTCTCTCTCTTCAACCCTGGCTTCTGACCAGACAGGACGCAACTTAGACCAGCTCCGTGGAGCTGGAATTCTAGCCACAAGCGATGTTGCGAGTCTGTGAAAATACCTTTGTATTTTTGTGTCTAACTACCAACCCTGCTGCTTCTCGCACACCAAGGCGTCCAGGCTACTGATGTCTAGAGATGAAAGAAATGTTTATTCAGGCGAAATAAATTATTATTGTTATTTGTTTGGAGATTCTTGTTCCCACTAGTTTCCTTTCCACAACTATGTAAGGAATTGTGAGGCACCCATCCAGTGCCAACCTCACTTCCTACAGACACATTAGATAATGAAATGCTTTTAAACATAGGTCTGATTAATCAGGGCTGATCTAAAGCTAAGCAAGAAAACTAAATATAAACAATGTGAGGTATACTAGCCATCTCAATATGGCTAACCACTAAGGGTGGGAGTTACTGTAGCTTTTAGCTCCAGGAGATCATCGTCTCCAGCTGGCTTTAGGCACACTTTCTGTGCCCTTATGGTATTTGCAAAGGGAAGTCATCCCTCCCTCGTCAACCTAAGTGATACGCACGGACTGTAGTTTCTGTGCCCTTATCACTTAGGTTGACGAGGGAGAGATGACCTCCCTTTGCAAATACCATAAGGGCACAGAAAGTGTACCTAAAGCCAGCTGGAGACGATGATCTCCTGGGGCTACAAGCTACAGTAACACCCACCCTTAGTGGTTAGCCATATTGAGATGGCAAGTATACCCCACATTGTCGTGCAGTTACTGTTTATACCTCATTCAGAGATTTATTATTGCTTAAATATCAACATTGGCTCCAGAAGTCTTTGGGGTTTGGGAAATTGCTCCTATTAAGTAGTTATATTTAGCTTAGTGTTTTACCCTGGCTTTCTGTGGCCTGCACCTGCTATTAAGTTTAAATCTGCTATCATAATTTTAATATCTACTGTATATTTTGTTGAAAACCTGTTTTCATATTTCTTTAAGCTTGACTGTGTTTGCTTTTTATGCAAAGTGAATTTATCTTTTATTGTCATTGGAAGAAAAAAAAGACTCAGCAGAGATGTCAATTTGTTATTTTGGAAATTCTTTTATCAACAGCAAACCATATTTCTTTTTTTTCACTGCCAGCCTGTAACTGATTTTAATGTATTTTCAATAAGTGTCTCTCCATGTGCTTTGTATTTTGCTGAACTGTGACAGTAAAATTTCAGACTAAGTCTGTTATAATATTTAGCTTGGTTTCTTTGTCTATCTTGGTTCAAATTATGGAAAGAGGAACAGGTTACTGTAGCATATTGATTTCTTTTTTAACTCAAGGATAAATTCTGGAAGAAGAGGAGGATAGTATTTGACTGAATCAATCCCTGCAGATGAGGTGGTGAAGCATTGACTAGTGACCGAGACCTTTGGAAATATGCTGTGCTTGAGAAGACCCAGCAAGCCAAGTGTGACCATAACCTTGTGGTCTATGCCAGGGGTGTAACCAGCCCACTTATACATACCTTTCCTTCATTGGACACTAAACTCTGCTTGCGAAGACCTGTTGAGGCAAGTGAAATCAAAATCAAATTCAATGACTGGCATCCATGCTAGTGGAGCACTAAGAGCACAATCCGAGCGTGATCATTCTCAGAGCAGCTGACTGGCACGTAAAAGCACCCACTGCACTCTCGGAGTGGTTGGCGTTAGGAAGGGCATCCAGCTGTAGAAACTGTGAGATCAGATTGGAGTCTGGTGCAGCCATCAGGTTCGCCAGTCCTCAGTCAAATCATCCAACCCACGCTAGCATGGAAAGCAGACATTAAACGATGATGATGATGATGATGATTTTATATATATGTATATATATATATATATATATATATATTATATATATATATATATAATGTGTGTGTGTCTTAGTTCCTTCCTCTTGTACCTTGGGCAGTTTTGAGCCTAGTCACCTGCATCTTCCCAAGTGATGCTAAGTTACTTCAGATCTTTATTGAAAGGTGGCACACCATCTCTCCTGGGGTCTCCCTCTTTTCTTTCGTCCCTCCAGTGGTACCCATTGTATAGCTTCCTTGTGTATAACTGGTACTTATTTAATTGACTCTGAACAGGCAAAAGTCAGATTTTATAGCAAAATGGTTTGAGCTTTGTAAAATTGGCAGACATAAAATTTTATACCGCAATGCATTTAGACCAAAGGAAGCAATATTGTCTGTGGCAGGATTTTCACTCACAAAGTATTGAACTAAATATAATAAAGTATCCAATCCAGTGTTCTCTCTCTCCCTCTCTCTGTTTCTCTTTCACTCAGTGTTTTTCACTGTTGCCTTGTGACATGCATGTTGGAGGAGCACTAAACAGTAATACTGTTTCTTAGTACAACACAGTAAGTTGTATCTTATTAACTAACAAATAAACATGTCCAGTTGGATGAGATTATCTACTTGAATCACTGCCGGGGCCTAAACATGAAAATGCATTTGCAGAAAGTAAGTTTAATTATTAAGAAAGAACAAAGAGATACTGACATAATTATTTAAGAAGAGGTAAACCAAGAATTTCTTTCTTTCTTTTTCTTTTTTTTAAAGACATAAATAAACAATGTGAGTAGAAAAAATACATGGCTTCAATAGGAATTCAAAACTGAGTTGCTGTCCAGGCTTGCCTGAAGAGCTAACAAAGATGGTTAGATAAGCTAATAAAGGAATAATATAATGAAGAGTAGAAGCAACAGAAGCAGTTTTTTGATCACTCTCTTGTCAGTCCACGTAGTATATATTCAATAACAGTAACAGCATCATTCTTTTGGGAATGTATATGCGATATGTCTCCATTAGTAAAAATACTTGAATCAGTAAAATCATTTTTCTTAAAATTTCAGGTCAGTTTTTAGATGTTTCACTAAATCTGTTTGTTTTGTATTCATGAGATTAGCATAGAAATACCCCCATAAGAAAAGTTCTTTACATGGACTGGGTCTTTTAAGATTTGAATGTCATTGCTACAGACAGAACACAAGGCGGATGATGGTTTAATAATGGAAGGCAAGGTTTATGATATCGGAGGAATATCGTCTCCTTCCATCATCTTCTTGTTCTTTATGTAGTTCAGGCTTCCAGCAGGCGAAGAGAAAAGACTTCAAGCATAAATGCTATTTACAACTGGTTTATTTACAGGAGAGGGGAAGTGTGTTGCTCTCATATACCATCTGAAGCTCCAGTAGTGCAGGTGCAAATTGCCTCCAGCGCTACTGAAGGGTGGCGCCAAAAAAGAGAGATTTGAAGAAGGTTTTCTCTTTATATAGTTTCCATTGTGAGCCTCGTTGTGATCTCGCGCATGGCAAATGGATGCAGGTGAGGTCTCACTCCAGTCTCGGAGATGGCAATGGCTATCGCGAGATCTCATCCAATATGGCGCTGACTGCTTGTGCCGCTCCAATGGTTTATGAACAACACTTGTCAATTGCAACTCCTATGATACTACTGGCACTTTGTTAGTTAGGGCGATGAGGGTTCCAGTTGATCCGATCAATGGAACAAGCCTGCTCATAGAATTAATATGCAAATGGCTGAGCACTCCACAAACATGCAAACCCTTAATGTAGTTCTCAGGAAGATTCAGCATGACACAGAATGTCACAAGGTTGGTTCATTGAAACACAGATGTTACTCATTTTTGCCACCTGAATGAACTAGAGCAACTGGAAATAAAATGTCATATCCATGGAAACAATGCACTGCCAGAAATCAAGCTCATAACCTTACAATCATGAGTGGAATACCCTAAACACTAAGCCATGTGCCTTCACACATGGTACTAATTGAAGTAAAAATCACGTTACTAATTCATTACCTCGCCTTTAGTGAAGGCAGAGGTATTGTTTTTAGCTGTATTTGTTTGTTTGTCCGTGGACAAGATATCTCAAGAACCATTGGATGGATTTGGATGAAACTTTCAGGGATGTTTGGCCTCATGACTGGCATGAAATGATTAGATTTTGAGATCGATCTGTTACTGGACAAGGATTCTGGATTATTTTTCTGGTTCTTTTACTTAATTTTTTTAGAGCAGTTGATTTCATTTTTAGTTTTCTTGTTTTTGAGAGCAGTTGTGTTTTTTCAGATATTCTCATTTTAAAAATCATCTCTGGCTAATCGTTGAGAGGATGTTGGTGTTGCCTTGGCAGAGGTTTGCACTCTCTGAGTTCTCTTTTTATTTATGGTTTACTTATACTGTTTACTCCCTATGAAATGTAGGCCATGGATAACTTTTCTTCACTGTTCTTCACTCTGGGCTTTCTTCTTCTTTCAGATCTTGTTGGTTTGGTTTTGAATTGTCATTGATGGTTCAGTAACTTTGCTTTTTTCTAAGATAGGGGTGTTGGCCCTACATAAACCCATTTTTACCTCGGGAGGTAAGGTTAGTCCGCATTAGTCTGGTCTCTACTCTCTGACCTGTTCATGCATGGGAGGCCCTATCCTGGCACTTGTGCTCCACTAGTATAGCTCTTAGGGTCATTGAAGTACACAAGCCACTAAATCACTACAAGGACCGGAACATTGTCCTGGATTATTTATGGTAATTTTAAGTAATTGCTCGTTTAAGTTACTGTCAGAATAATCCTTTCTTAATTTGAGGGTAAAATTGTCATATGATTTGTTACCAGAAAAGTGTTTTGTTCTCTATTAAAAGTGCTATGCAATAGCAGAAAATGTAAGGTACCCCACCTCAAAAACACCCCCCACTTTTATCTATGTTGTCTGGGGTTCTATACCCTGCTATTCCAAAGTCCTTCAATAGTAATTAAAATCTCTACTGATAACAAACAAAAAGATGCATGCCGCATTTTCTACTCTCAAACAACTAAAAAAGGATTATTGTGTTATCATAGCAACTCATACTAGTAATTGCTTATGATTACCATGAATAATGAGTTGGTATCAGGGTAACAATTGACTGTAACTGCCCTCTACAATTTATAAGCTTGTAAAAGAAATCAATAATTCTTTCATTACCATAGTCTTTGCCCTCTTCATATAAATTGAGTTAGCAAAAACCATTAGGAGTTTTACTTCTTTTTAATATTTTTTTATCTGAAAACTTCAGAAAGTTGTTTTAATATTCTCTGGCTAAATGTCCTTCATGCATTATTTATATCCATTAATTTAATATATCCATAAAATTAATGTAAAGTAAGCAATTTAATTAGCTTGGCAGCTCGTAGGTCTTGAGATCAAATCCATTACAAGCATTTTGTTGTCTATCTTGGTTGTAAATTTTCTATACATCTTTGTTTATCTAGTTAATCTTTTGGTAATGTTATTTTGTAAAAGACTGGAATTCTAATCAGTGAGAAATTTATTTCTCATTCACTCAACTTCATAGAAAAAAAAAAAATTTGGAGCTAACTAGCCTTTATGAATTCTCTGAAGTACCAGGAAGAAAGCTTGAGATATCAGAAAGGAGTCTGTTTAGGGACTTTTATTAGCATCAGGTGTGGGTGTATGGGGGGCTTACTTAAGGTGTTGCTTAAAAAGCATTGGTGATGGTGCCACATAAAAAGCACCCAGTACACTCTGTAGAGTGGTTTGCATTAGGAAAGGCATCCAGCTCCAGAAACCAAGCCAAAACAGACTATGGCACCTGGTGTGGACCCTGGCCTTGCCAATTCCTGTCAAACCATCCAACCCATGCCAGCTTGGAAAATGGATGTTAAATGTTGATGATGATGATATTGTTTAGGGATAGTACTTTGTGGTGAAGGTATTTGACTGCTAGTCAGAAATTAAATCTATACTTCGGTCAGGTTGTCCGACAATAGATTCCACACTTTGAGGTGTTGGTAAAGGCACATAGCTATAAAAGTACCTCAATGATGTGTCAAAGTTCAAACTTGAAAAGCAGAAACAAAGAAAAAATTGAGGTGCTGCAGTATGGTTGCAGCCAAATAGTGAAAAACCATGAAAGTTTATGCTACGAAAATATACATGAAACCACCACCATCACCACCTCCACTACCACCGCCCCATCATCATCATCATCAAAATGTAGATGGTTCTTAAGTTAATGATCTAACTAAATTTCTCTCCCTCATGTGCTAATTATCTCTAGCCATAAACATTAATATTTTCAGCCAACTTGGAATGTGCAAATCATGTCAAGTATTGATTTATTTTAAAAGTGCTACTCTTTCATGATTGTGTAGCCTTGTTGAAGAAGTTTGATGTTGATGTTTCTTTACTTGGACTAAACCTGTCTGTTTGCATCTTGTAAGGTAGGATTATATACATTAATGTGGAGGCATCTGATTCATTTGGGCCGTGGATTCTTTCTGATGGATTGCGTTCTCTTGGGAAGTAATCTGTTTGTTTAGTTTTTCAGGTGGAATGCCTAGAAATCTTCGCTGATTATAAAATATAAATCTGAAAGCTATGCTATATACTTTTATTAAAGTACGGAATCAGAAAAGTGCTGGCTACTTATTTTGTTTCTTGTTATTATACCAGACTTTATCAACTTAAATAAAGGAAAAAGGGACCTTGTAAAATGTAGGCCTTGAGTTACTATGTCTAGGAAAGAATGATGAAAATAGTTAAAGCTTTAAACCTTTTGATCGTAGGTTTGCTTGATTAGGGCTGACACAAGGTTAAACAACCACCAACACTGCCACCACCTCAAAGTATTAAATAGTCCAGAGATATTTATCTCTTTCTGGACAAGACACAATTATCTTGACTTTTGTTCTGATCATATGATTATTTAAACCCAGGCATAACTGTGTGGTAAGAAGCTTGTTTGCCAAACCCACAGTGTTGAATTCAGTCTCACTACATGGCACCTTAGGCAAGTGTCTTCTGCTGTTGTTGTTGTTGTTGTTAAGCAACAAGACTGGTAAGGGTGATTAGGTGATGGTCTAGGGCTTAGGGGCGGGAGACCCCAGACCTTGGAAAAAAAAAAAACTTTGGTCATCTTGTAGTCAAGGGCTCTTTGTTGATGCCTGATACCACTGGGAGGGGGCCCTCGAAGTCGCTGGAAATGGAGATCTCCAGGTCCAAATTCTTGAACAGCAGTGTCTTCTGCTGTAGTCCTGGGATGACCAAAGCCTTGTGAGTAGATTTAGTACGTGGAAACTGAAAGAAGCCTGTTATATATGTGTGTGTGTGCATGCACATACATGTGTGTGTTTCTGTCTCTTTGCCTTGACATCACATGATAGTTGTAAACGATTGCCACTGTCATGCAAGCAGTGCCTTTCATTTTCAACATTCTGTGAAAACATATCTGGTCATAAGAAATATTACCTTACTTGGAAACAGGTAAGGGTTTGTGACAGGAAGGGCATCTGGTCACCTATAGAAACTTTGCCTCGGTAAATTCTGTCTGAGTCACGCAAAAGAGGATGTTAAAATAATGATGATGATGATGAATATTGCATCTTAACCCTTTTGATACCAACCCACCTGAAATCGCCCCTGGTTCTGTAGTACAAATGTTTTGTTTTCAAAAGCTCTGAATTAAAATCTTCCACCAAACCATAATTACAATTTATGTTCCCAACACTAGCTTAATGATAACTAAGTTATTTTATTAAATTCTTTTGTTATAAAGGGCGGGGCATAAAGATCCCCCATGTTGTGAATGAATATAAAAAGAGAGCACAACCATCTGGGAAAAATTTTATCATGTTTCTGAAAAATACATAAAAAAACAGTTTAAAAACTTTATTAGGCAAATGGTGACAGTTGTTGGCAATACATTGATGCAGTCGTTCCAGAAGTTCTCCATGACTCTCTGTGTCATCTCAGGTGGTATTGCATTGATTTCTTCATGAATTCTTTCTTTCAAATCCTCAAGAGTTTGAGGATGATGTCAGAAAACTTATTCCTTAAAGGAAAAAGTCACGAGGGCTTAAATCTGGTGATTTTGCTGACTACCCTATGTCTCCCCTTAAAGTTTTTGAGTAAGTAATGATGAATACGAAAATGGTTGAACCTTAAAAAAAAAAGAAGTTTTTGAGTAATTAGTAATGAATACAAAAATGGTAAATCTTAGCCTTCCAAATGAAACTTGTCCCGCCTCTCTACTTCTACTTACGTCCACATGGTGTCTCCTCCAAATGTGGGAGATCTTTATGCCCCACGCTTTTAAAAAAATTAATTGAAAGAAACACACAGCATCTCAACAGGAATATGGTAACATTTTAAGTGAACCCTTTTCAATTATTTAGTCCTCTTAAAGCCGTGAAGTAACTCTGACTTGAATTCTCTTAAACTGTACATTTTGAAAGTTAAATATACTTTACTAGTGACATATAGAATAAGTGATGGTATATAAATTTTTAGTCCTGAAGCTATAAACCAACGTCCTTTCTACTCTGGCATTTGTAACTGCTTTGTTGAAACTAACTTGTAAATATAAAGCTTTAGCTAGTAGAGTTGACTGCACTCCAGCCATCTGGTGGTCAAGAGACTTAGCTTTGAGCTATTTTAGTCCACCTAAGCTTACGTAATTACTATAGCTAGTAGCTGAAAGCAACGGGAACCCTATATAGTTAGCAATTGTTTTGTTAGATTGCAGTGCTGTGTTAAAATCCTGTGTAAAAAATTGACTCTGCCAGGCAGATATGACCTAGGTACTTAAGGAAATAGTCTTTGAGCTAGTAAGGAAACTATCATATGAGTGAGCCATATATATGAGGCCATATGGCCTCAGAAAGAAATCAATTTTTCCCATATGTTCTCTTATCCATTTAGCACTGATTCATTTAACACAGTGTTCCACTTTCATTTAACTATTACATCTATTCTTGATAAACAAGAATAGATGTATTAATTTAGCTGTCTTGGAAATAAGGGTTCAATTCCAAACACTATAGATTTGTATTACATTCTAGAGGAGACCCCCTTTGGTCATGAATGACCATGGGATAGCACCTAGAAAGTTACCCATCGAGGCACAAGTCTGGGCAAGATTGTTTACGGAAGGCCAGCAGTCACCCATACATACCAGCCTCCCCTTTCCACACCGCTGATGTTATCCAAGGGGAAGGCAAAGGCTGATACAGCTTGGCACTAGTGATGTCGCAACTCATTTCTACAGCTGAGTTAACTGGTGTAACGTGAAATAAAGTGTCTTGCTCAAGAACACAATACGCAGCCCGGTCTGGGAATCGAACTCACAACCTTGCAATAGTAAGCTTGATACTCTAACCACTGAGCCATGCACCTTCACATTCTACATTTGTATTACATTCTACAGCTTTTATAATTCGCATAACAAAACAAAAAAAGTCAAAGCATTATTAAATACTTGAAATCCATGTTAAAATATTCAGTTCATTGCTGAAATTCCAGAAGGAATACATTGACCAACATGTTATCACTTATAATAAATTGATTATAAATATAACAAATAGTATTGATGCTTGGCACTTGGCCAAGTTTAGCAACAGATGGGTACAGGGAATCAAATCAGTATTTGTATAATAGGGGTATTTATTTTGTGTTGTTGTTTAACCCTAAGTGAACCTTCATTGAACAGACCTTAGATCAAAGGCTTCCTACTTTGTGTCTGTCCTACTTTTTTTCTTTTGTTTTATTTTCGGGTTAAGGTGACATTATCTAGTGTGTTCTTCCTTTTGAAAGAGATTTACATGGGATTTGAGGGAAATTTGGCAGTTACTTTCAGATAAGCTCTGTGGCCATGTAGCAACACTTTTGAGGGACTTGTAGGGCTTGCTTTATTGAATCCATAAAGCTAAAATGTGATCGATTTAAACCCCAATGTATACTATAATGACTCCTTACATATGCAAAATCTTTCAAATATATAGGTTAGGAGAAATGAGAGTGTGATTCTCATGACTTCTTCTTTTAATGTTAGAAATGTAAACTGACAGGGTAGCCATGGTTGGAACACCATTTTTTTAATGGATCAGTCAGAGGAATGAGGAACAATTGGTAGGACTCCTACCTTTTTTGTAGGGGCTCAGACTTATGGGAAAAAAGTAGGGAATTATCCTCAGACTTGAGATCAGGACCAAAAGCTTGCAGTGGAATGGATACCAGGGTATCAAACGTAATAGGAAATCAGTTGACTGATTAAGTCTCCCACCCATGAACAGTAATGGTTCTTCATAATATACTTTCACACAGTTTCCATCACAAGGCTTTGGTCAGTCTGGGGCTATAATAGAAAACAACGGCGGCGAGCTGGCAGAAATGTTAGCACGCTGGGTGAAATGCTTTGTGATATTTCGTCCGCCGCTGCATTCTGAGTTCAAATTCCACCGAGGTTGACTTTGCCTTTCATCCTTTCAGGGTCGATAAATTAAGTACCAGTTACACACTGGGGTCGATGTAATTGACTTAATCCGTTTGTCTGTTCTTGTTTGTCCCCTCTGTGTTTAGCCCCTTGTGGGTAGTAAAGAAATATATAATAGAAAACAACTTTCCCAAGATGCCATGCAGTGGGATAGAACCTGAAACCACATTGTTGAGAAGTGAACTTCTTAAACATACAGCTGTAATCTTTGATCATAGGTCTTCTTCTTGATCTGAGTTAATTGTTAATCTAAAGTTATGCAACAATAACTGTAACATGTAAGATATTTGTGGATTGTTAGCATGAATAGAGTTATCTCCTTCCTGTTCTGTCCTAGGGGAGACTCATTAGCTTAATACAAGATCAAAGCTACATGCTACAGAGACGTACATCTTCATCTTTTTGTCAAATATAAAATGATCTTTCTGAACTGTATATTTTTAACACACTGAATAATTCCCCATTTACATTGTACTAGAGAATATTTAATATCTAATTAAAGATGGAGAGTTGCATAATAATAGTTTTTTCTTGAAATTGTGATATGATGCAAGAGAATAGCTTGGATTCTTTATGGTTTTAGATTCTATACTTTCACGAGTTTATATTACATTAGTGGCGGTGATGGTGTGAATTAAATTAATACTGTTAGAAAATAGAGAAGAGTCAGAGCTGGTTAGGTTGTTTAGGGTACCAAGCTACTAATCAAAAAGATGATATTTTTAACAATAGCAGTTTAACTAACAATATTATAGATATTGTGGGGAAGTACAGTTCAACATTGTAAGCTATACTGACTCATCGTGGGAGCCTCTATTGGTATTTCAAACAGCTAGAAATAGCAACTAAATCTCCCACAATTCACACCCCTCACCAGTGCTGGTGTCATGTAAAAAGCATTCACTTCACTCTGTAAGGTGGTTGGCATTAGGAACGGCCTCCAGCTGTAAAAACCATGCCAAAACAGACAGTGAAGCCTGGTGCAGTCTTCTGGCTTGCCAGCTCCTGTCAAACTGTCCAAACCATGCCAGCATGGAAAACGGATGTTATCTGATGATGATGATGATGCTTACCATTGTAAAGAAAGATTACATTAAATAATTGCAGCATGGAAGGTGTTTATAAGCCATTTAAGAAACATACAGAATCTGTTAGATTCACTTCCACATTTAAATTTAATTTGTCAAAATATTTTCGTCACTTTGAGACTGCGACCTGTTCACTGATGACGAAAATATTTTGACAAATTAAATTTAAATGTTGAAGTGAATCTAAATGGCTTATAAACACCTTCCATGCTGCAATTGTTTTCGTTCCAGCATACGATCTCAGATCAGGTCACTTGCTATGCAAGTACATCTCCGTAACATTAAATAGTGTTTTATATATATGAGCACAAGCATGGTTGTATAGTTAAAAAACTCATTTTGCAACCACGTTTCCAGTTCAGTTCCACTGCATGATACCTTGGGCAAGTATTATAGCCCTGGACCAACCAATGTCTTACAAGTGAATTTGGTTGATGGAAACTGTGTATAGTGCAAGTGTGTCTGTCTTTGTGTGCTCATATTTGAACCTCACCACTTCTTGATAGGGCCAGTTTCCAGGATTCCTTAGAATGTCTATTCCCCACTGGATGGGACACCAATCTGTTGCAGAAATACTTATTTTTGCCAGCTGAGTGGACAGGAACAATGTAAAATGAAGAGTTTTACTCAAGAATACAACACATTGCCTAGTCCAGGAATCAAAACCTTAACCATACAGTTATGAGTCCAACATCCTAACCACTAAGCCACATATCACCATTGGTTTGTGTATGTCGCCATAACATAGTGGTTTGACAAAAGAGATTGATAGAATAAATACCAAACTTAAAAATAAGTACTCATGTTGATTTGCTCAACTATACACTTTGAGATGGCTCCCTAGTATGGCTGAAGTCCAATGACTGCAACAAGTAAAATGATTAAAAAAAAGGTAAAACGTTATACCGTAATCATAACTGGAATATCTTTGATCATTGGTCAAAGTTGACCGCAATAATATTACCACTGTATACTAAACAAATATTCTTTTCCTTCTCTGGGACAGGAGGAGATACCTAAGTGTATTCTCCATTGAATAACCTCAGTTGTAGCCTAGTCAAAGAATTCAGTAAGTTACAGGCGATACTAATTGACTATATGGTAAAAGGTTGTGTGCCTTTTTAAAGATAGGAATGTTTTTATATTGGTTAGGTATAGGCATAACTGTATGGTAAGAAATTTGTCTCCGAACCACAAAGTTTCAGTTTCAGTCCCACTGTGTGATACCTTGGGCAATTCTACTGTAGCCCTGTAAATGGATTTGGTAGATGGAAACTGGAAGAAGCCCAGTGTGTGTGTGTATGTGTGTGTGCATGTTACTGTCTCCTTGCCTTGACTTTATGTAATATTTGTAAACAAGTGTTACTCATGCAAGAAGTGTCCTTCATTTCCAACCTCCCACAATAACTTGTCTGGGCAAGGGGGAAATATTGCCCTACTTGGAAACTGGTGAGGGCTGGCGTCAGGCGCAGTATCTGGCCCTGAAAAATCTGCCACAATGAAATCTGTCCAACCCATGTGAGCATAGAAAAATGGTCATTAAAAACAATGACACCGAATCAATAACGTTGTATATTCTTTGAAGGAGCTTCCTGAGTGTTCAGTGAAAGACTGGTTTAATGACAATAATATTATTATTAAAAATATCTTTGCATTCTTCACATTCTTTGCATTCCTCCATACACAGTAGGTTTCTTAAGCCACTGAGTGACCTACCATGTTGTCACTCAACTGTCTAGAAAAAGCAGCTTAACCCTTTAGCATTTAAACCAGCCATATTCAGCCCAAATATTCTACCTGTTTTATGTCCAAACTGGTCAGATCCTGCTTCTCACACCCACTCTACAATGTTATTCTAAAACTAAACAATCACATCAGCGAAATCTGAAGCTATGAAATAATGCATGATTAACTCCAAATGATGTGAATAAATAAGCACCAAATTTGATACTCTCTCTCTCTCTTTTACTCTTTTACTTGTTTCAGTCATTTGACTGTGACCATGCTGGAGCACCGCCTTTAGTCGAGCAAATCGACCCCGGGACTTATTCTTTGTAAGCCCAGTATTTATTCTATCGGTCTCTTTTGCCGGACCAGCATCGGTTGTGAAGCAATGCTAAGGGGACAAACACAGACACACAAACACACACACACACACACATATATATATATATATATATATATATATATACGACAGGCTTCTTTCAGTTTCCGTCTACCAAATCCACTCACAAGGCATTGGTCGGACCGGGGCTATAGCAGAAGACATTTGCCCAAGATGCCAGGCAGTGGGACTGAGCCCAGAACCACGTGGTTGGTTAGCAAGCTACTTACCACACAGCCACTCTTGTGCCTATAGTGTAGTCTGAATGCTAATCTTCTTTAAATTACATTCTCTCATCTTAAATGTAGATGGATAAATTAGATAAAATACCTCTACAAAGACAGGATGAGTATGATCGGAATGCTTTTTGATCATAGGTCTGGTCAATCAGAGTTGACCTAACATTAAACTACAAAAATATCTTTTATCTTTTACTAGTTTCAGACATTGGATTGTAGACATGTTGGGCCGCTGCCTTAAAGGGTTTAGTGAAATAAATTGACTCCACCCAACGACATTTAAAAAAAAATCTCTGGTACTTATTCTAACAGTCACTTATGCTGAACCGCTAAGTTACAGAGATATAAACAAACCAACACCAGTTGTCAAGTTGTTGTTGAAGACAAACACAAAGACACACACATACATACACACACACATACACACATACATACCTACATACATACATACACACACATACACACACATAAATACATTTACGCACATCATACATACATACATACATTCACGCACATATATGCATGCATGCATATGAAGGGTGTTTTTCAGTTCTATCTATCACATCTGCTCTCAAGGCTTTGGTCAGCCCTGGGGCTATAGTAGAAGATACTTGCTCAAGGTACTACACAGTGGGACTGAACCCAAGTTCTCACAACTGGAAATCAAGCTTCTGAACCACACACCCAATGCCTGCACTTATAGTTACATGGTTACTGTGGAAATTCATTTGATATATTGAATACAACAAACAATATATTAATTACTGTTGTTGAATAAAAAACAAAAATCTATTTTAGTGTTTACTAAAATTATTGAATTCCTCAGGGAAGAGAGAGAGAGAAGGGAAAGAAATTGTATTTACGTTAGACTGAATAATTCTTCTTAAGTAAATCTATAGCTTATATGTTTTGTTATCTAAACAACAACAATAACAGCTACAGCAATAACAGGCCAACAGCCCAGCAACATCCACTGAATGAGAGATTAATTGAAGCTGGGACTGCCAATGTTGTGTTAAATGTAATTCATCATCAACTCTGTATTTTCACCAAAAACCAACCAACCCAACCAACCAACCAACCAGGCCGATCATTGTAGAACAGTAATATAAATTTATAGCAGCAACATTAGTGGTCAGTGTGTGTGTGTGTGTGTGTGTGTGTGTGTGTGTGTGTACATACGTATGCATGTATGTAAGTATACATGTGTGTAAGCATGTCTATGCATGTGTGTATATATATATTATATATATATATGCATGTTTGTGGGTATACTCACTCTTTACTTGTTTCAGTCATTTGACTGCGGCCATGCTGGAGCACCGCCTTTTAGTTGAGCAAATCAACCCCAGGACATATTCTTTGTAAGCCTAGTACTTATTCTCTCAGTCTCTTTTGCCGAACCACTAAGTTACAGGGATGTAAGCACACCAGTATCGGTTGTTAAGCGATGTTGCAGGGGGGGGGGGACAAACACAGACACACAAATATATACTTAAACATATATATGACGAGCTTCTTTCAGTTTCCATCTACCAAATCCACTCACAAGGCTTTGGTCAGCCCGAGGCTATAGTAGAAGACACTTGCCCAAGGTGCCACGCCGTGGGACTGAACCCGGAACTATGTGGTTTGTAAACAAGCTACTTACCACACAGCCACTCCTGCACCTATGCATCTCCTTAAAAAATTTTAGTAGAATGAATCAACCCCAAAGCTTATTTTCTTTTAAAGCCTGGTACTTATTCTGTCAGTCTCTTTTGCTGCCAAACTGCTAAGTTATGGGGACATAAACACACCAACACTGGTTGTCAAGTGGCAGTGATCAGGGACAAACACCACACATACACACACACATGTACATATATATATGTTGGGCTTTTCAGTTTCTCTGTACCAAATCCACACACAAGGCTTTGGTTAGCTTGAAGCTATAGTAGAAGACACTTGCAGAGAGAGTGACCCCTGATACCATGTTGTTGAGATGCAAACTTCTTATGTATATTGTATGTAAATGAATGTATATGTGTGTGGGTGTGTTTTACTTATTGATATGAGGTGTTTTGCTCAAGAACACAATGCACTGCCTGGTCTGAGAATCGAAACCAGAATCTTGCAACTGTAAGTGGAATACCATAACCACTGGGTCACATGTGTGCTGCGTGAAGGCCCATGGCTAGTGGTTAGGGTTTTCAGTTCACGATCATAAGGTTGTGAGTTCAATATCCAGTGGCATGTTGTATCCTTTATTTTATTTCATGTTGCTCCTGTCCCCTCAGCTGGCAAAAATGAGTAGTACCTGTATTTCAACGAGCCAGTCTTATTTCTTTACTACCCATAAGGGGCTAAACATAGAGGGGACAAACAAGGACAGACAAACGGATTAAGTTGATTACATCGACCCCAGTGCGTAACTGGTACTTAATTTATCGACCCCGAAAGGATGAAAGGCAAAGTCAACCTTGGCAGAATTTGAACTCAGAATGTAGTGGCAGACAAAATACCTATTTCTTTACTACCCACAAGGGGCTAAACACAGAGGGAACAAACAAGGACAGACAAATGGATTAAGTCGATTACATCGACCCCAGTGCATAACTGGTACTTAATTTATCAACCCAGTGCGTAACTGGTACTTAATTTATCGACCCCAAAAAAATGAAAGGCAAAGTCCACCTTGGTAGAATTTGAACTCAGAACGTAGCAACGGGCAAAATACCGCTAAGCATTACGCCCGGCATGCCAATGATTCTACCAGCTCACCGCCTTCAACGAGCCAATCTTGTCAGATTCTGTGTCATGTTGAATCGTCTTGAGAACTACGTTAAAATTACTCATCTGTGGAGTGCTCAGCCATTTGCATGTTAATTTTATGAGCAGCTTGTTCCCTTGATCAGATCAGCTGAAACACTTGTGTTTATAACTGGCAGAGTGGCATTTTTCCTTTTTTTATAATGTGTGTTCATATATATGTATATATATGCAGCAGTGAACTAAACCCAGTTCACATAATCTAGTTCTTAAAGTTTCTTTTGAAAAGAGAATCTATTAACATTTTACTGGGGAAAAAATTAGGAAGTTTATGATGCTATGGAATCAAAAGACTTATCCACCTACACTTGGAATTTTGTGGCCTCTATAAACTGTTTTGAAGTGAAAGTTACTCACTTTTTTTTTAGTCCCTAATTTTTTTTTATATTTTAATATTAGGTTCAGAAAATTGGTAAAGTTTATTTGCTGTAATGAGGATGAAGAACTGTACGTGGTTATATATATCTGTGTATACATGAATGTTTAGCTTTCTCACTGTTTTTTTTTTAATTTCATTTATTTATTTATTTATTTATTTTGTTCACTTGTAATTAGGAACAGAGAATATGACATCAATTGTAAGGTGTGGTTGAAAGGAATATTATTGTTGCTTGTAATGAAAACAGCATCTTAGATATAATGTTTTTGTTCTGTTATCCAGTAGCGTTGCTAGAGTGTGGGTTGCTCAGGGTAGCCCTTGTGTTTGCCACCAGCCCTGCACCAATACATCCTATATAAGCTTTATATAGCAGACCTAAAAGTGCCGCAGTCCCCATAAAAGTTTCACATGGGGAGGACCCCACTTTGTCATTGCTCCCCACCACCTTAGTTAGCAGGTCAGCTTATTAGATGTATAGTAATGATATACTAAAATTACAATAATCTAAGACAGTTATAACTGCCTCTCCTAAAAATGTCTCAAATTTTCTGGAATGCACCTTACTCTTTTTTTTTTTTACTCTTTTACTTGTTTCAGTCATTTGACTGCGGCCATGCTGGAGCACCGCCTTTAATCAAGCAACTCGACCCCGGGACTTATTCTTTTGTAAGCCCAGTACTTATTCTATCGGTCTCTTTTGCCGAACCGCTAAGTAACGGGGACATAAACACACCAGCATCGGTTGTCAAGCAATGCTAGGGGGACAAACACACACACGCATATATATATATATATATATATATATATATACACATATATATGACGAGCTTCTTTCAGTTTCCGTCTACCAAATCCACTCACAAGGCTTTGGTTGGCCCGAGGCTATAGTAGAAGACACTTGCCCAAGGTGCCATGCACTGGGACTAAACCCGGAACCATGTGGTTGGTAAACAAGATACTTACCACCCAGCCACTCCTGCACCTTGTATATATATTTTTTTAAAGTTGAGTAAATGACATATATCTAATTCAAACATTGAATATGAATATGGGAATTAGGTAAATGTGAATACAGTTTTATTTCATTCAAAAATATTTAAAACCATAATATATTATTTTTAATTTTTGAAACACTTTAATTCTTAAAAAATATTTTGTAAAATGAGTAGGACCCCTAAGTATCAGAAGGTAAACCACACTTGGAAATAAGATCATTTATATAATGTATGGAAACCAGCATGCCCATAGGAAATACATGCATCCAAATATTGGAATTGCAATATATGCTGTGATAAGGAAATGATATTAAGAGTGGTGAGCCCTGGCTTTATATGATGTTAGTTTTGTTCTCATCATTGTAACCTTGAGAATTCTGAACATTGTCATGTTGGCACCTCAGGATACTCAACGTTCTTGATTTTACCATCATGGGTATATTGAATAAATAAACTACAGATAAACTACAGGAGGCTTCCAGCACTTCTGCTGAAAGTGTGTGTGTGTGTGTCTTTGTGTGTGTGTAAGAATACGAATAGCATGGAGATGCTGTTTAATTTGAACAAAATTCCAGCTCCTTTCATAGTCTTCCATTGCATTTTACACAGCTGTATATGTGCAACGTTTGTTGCTATATACACTGAATTTATGCAGTGCTTAATAGCATTTAACTAGTTAATATTGTGTTACTTGTTCTGTTGACTGGTTTTTAGATAATGATGAACACCGGTATTCTTCCTCAGTACCCTGTTAGCCAAATACACACCAGAGTGCTACTGAGTTAATTACCAAGATTACTGATGGATGTATGTATGTATGTAATGTATGTAATGTATGTAATGTATGTAATGTATGTATGTATGTATGTATGTAATGTATGTATGTATGTATGTAATGTATGTATGTAATGTATGTATGTAATGTATGTATGTAATGTATGTATGTATGTAATGTATGTATGTAATGTATGTATGTATGTAATGTATGTATGTATGTAATGTATGTAATGTAATGTATGTAATGTAATGTATGTAATGTAATGTATGTAATGTAATGTATGTAATGTAATGTATGTAATGTAATGTAATGTAATGTATGTATGTAATGTAATGTATGTATGTAATGTAATGTATGTATGTTATGTATGTATGTAATGTATGTAATGTAATGTAATGTAATGTAATGTATGTAATGTATGTATGTATGTATGTATGTAATGTAATGTTATGTATGTATGTATGTATGTATGTAATGTAATGTATTGTATGTATGTATGTATGTATGTATGTATGTAATGTATGTATGTAATGTATGTAATGTATGTATGTAATGTATGTATGTAATGTATGTATGTATGTATGTAATGTATGTATGTAATGTATGTATGTAATGTATGTATGTATGTATGTATGTAATGTATGTATGTAATGTATGTATGTAATGTATGTATGTAATGTATGTATGTAATGTATGTATGTAATGTATGTAATGTAATGTATGTATGTAAGTATGTATGTAATGTATGTATGTAATGTATGTATGTAATGTATGTAATGTATGTATGTATTATGTAATGTATGTATGTAATGTATGTAGTAATGTATGTAATGTATGTAGTATGTATGTAATGTAATGTACGTATGTAATGTATGTAATGTATGTATGTATGTATGTATGTTATGTATGTAAGGTATGTATGTAATGTAATGTATGTATGTAATGTATGTATGTATGTACGTACATATAAACTTAGATTGTGCTTCTGTTTCAGATTTATGATTTACTGATGATATACATGTATGCATATATATATATATATATATATATATATATATATATATATATATATATATATATATGAGTGGCTGTTGTGGTAAGTAGCTTGCTTACCAACTACTTGTTTCCAGGTTCAGTCCCACTGTGTGGCACCTTGGGCAAGTGTCTTCTACAATAGACTTGGGCCGACAAAAGCCTTGTGAGTACATATGGTAAACGGAAACTGAAAGAAGCCTGTTGCATGTGTGTGTGTGTGTGTGTTTGTCCCCCCCACCATCGTTTGACAACTGATGTTGGTGTGTTTATGTCCCGGTAACTTAGCGGTTCAGCAAAAAAGGCCAATAGAATAAGTACTAGGCTTACAAAGAATTAGTCCTGGGGTTGATTTGCTCGACTAAAAAGGTGGTGCTCCAACATGGCCACAGTCAAATCACTGAAACAAGTAAAAGAATAAAAGAAAAGAAAAAGAATATACATATATGAAAAAAAAATGTATATTTATATATATATATATATATACATATATATATGTGTGTGTGTGTGTGTGTGTGTATATATATAATATATGTTTGTTTTTATGTTCACCTATTTTACATTAATCTGATTGGTTACTCTATACTTATGTAGCTCTCCAAATCTTTGAAGTCACTGTCAACAAACATTGTTATTTAAGATAAGAATAATAAATATATATATATATATATATATATAGCATGGAAAGTGGACGTTAAACGATGATGATATATCATCATCATCATCATCATCATCGTTTAGCGTTCGTTTTCCATGCTAGCATGGGTGTGTATATATATATATATATATATATATATAATATATATATATATATATTTACTTGGTTCAGTTATTTGACTGTGGCCATGCTGGAGCACTGCCTTCAGTCGAACAAATTGACCTCAGGACTTATTCTTTATAAGCCTAGTACATATTTTATCTCTCTCTTTTTGCTGAACTGCTAAGTTACAGGGATGTAAACACACCAACATCAGTTGTCAAGCAATGGTGGTGGTGGGGGGACAAATACAGTACACACAAATATATATATATATATATATATATGATGGGCTTCTTTCAGTTTCCGTCTACCAAATCTACTCACAAGAGGCTTTGATCGGCCTGAGGATGTAGTAGTACACAGTGGGACTGAACCCAGAACCATGTGGTTGGGAAGCAAACTTCTTACCACACAGCCATGCCTGTACCTATATATGTATATATTTAAATATATATACTGAAATGACATTGGATCTGTCATCAGGTTTATATTGTCACTTTTAATTTATGCTCAGCATTGAGTAAGAAAACGGACTATAGATTACTAAGTCTCTTTTGTGTTTGGCATGTTCTTATTTCCTCTGAATGTTGCAGAAACGCAGTGGCTTATCATGATTATGTAAAACAGCTGTTGTTGAAGGCTTTATGCAAACAAGAATTTGGTCACTTTTAAGAAGTAAACACCATATTTTGAAAGGACAACAATATACAGGGTTTTATAAATAAGTGTAGAAAATGTGAAATGGAAATGGCCCAGAGTGTATACTTCAAATACAGAATTGATGTATTTAGAATGAATAAAATAGCTTCCACATGGTTACTTAGCCTGCCAAAAATAACAGCTAAGTCTCTTCCTAATCACATACTACTGTCTTCAAAAAAATTACACATTGGATAATGAAGTAGTCTTTAAAAAAATATTAATCATCATCATCATCATCATCGTTTAACGTCCGCTTTCCATGCTAGCATGGGTTGGACGGTTCAACTGGGGTCTGGGAAGCCCGAAGGCTGCACCAGGCCAGTCAGATCTGGCAGTGTTTCTACAGCTGGATGCCCTTCCTAACGCCAACCACTCCGTGAGTGTAGTGGGTGCTTTTTATGTGCCACCGACACAGGTGCCAGACGAGGCTGGCGAACGGCCACGCTCGGATGGTGTTTTTTACGTGCCACCAGCACGGAGGCCAGGCGAGGATATTAAAAAATAGATATTAAAAAATAATTATGATTAGAGAGAGAAAAAAACTTCCAAAAAATATATTTATTTTTTCAAAGTGTCTGAAACGATTGGAAAAAAAGATTTAAAAAGGAAAATCTTACTATGTTACTTCACATTCCTATGTTCATTTAATCAGTTCAGTATTGATTGAATAACTTTGGCTGATGTGGCCTCCCTCATTATGCTCACTGGATGACTTAATTCTAATAATCTGCTTGAGTGAATTGAAGAAAAGGAATCATCTGATTAGAGAGGAATTAAATAAATAAATAAATAAATGAATAAATAAAAGTACAATTGCAAGCTTTAAGAGTTTGAACATATATTAGATCAGCAACAGTAATCAGGTTCAATTAGCTAATATGAGTTATTTAGTTTATTTGTGTGTTTGTTTTTACCGATAAGGCACGTGTTCAGTACTTTTGGTCCTTATTGTAATTTTCTAATGTAATGAGTAATCAGTCTACACACACACACACATTTGCACTACATTTATAACTATATAAACATGTTTACTTGTTCTTATCACTGGTTGTAATAGATAATGTAATTAGTGACGGATTGAGCTAGTGATTGCATATTGATTAGAATCTAAAAGTTTAACCCTTTAGCATTTAAACTGACCATATCCAGCTCAAATACCCTATCTGTTCTTGGCATTTGTGTGCTGTCCAATTCTGGCAGCTGTTGTGCTTGATCTGTTTCATCAGACACAAGTGCTTTATCATCTGGTCACTGCAAGCGCCACCCTGAGCTGGAAGCCTCCAAATTAGTCTTGTTAGAACCTACTTACATCAACTTGATTGCAGACACTGGCCTGGAATGTATCAAGGATCTCTGGGAGTGATGTAGGATGGACCTTGTTGTTGCAGCCTAGGTTGGTACCTGGTCATAAAAAAGAAATTTAAAAAAATCCTACCTGTTTTATATTTAACCCATCCAGATCCTTTCACACATACCCCTACAGTGTCATTCTACGACTAAAAATTCGCATCATTGAGATCTCGAAGCTACGAGATAATGCATGATTGATTCAATACAATACTGGTGCCCCATATAAAAAGCATCCAGTCCACATTGTAAAGTGGTTGGCATTTGGAAGGACAGCTAGCTGTAAAAACCTTGTCTTCACCTGTGCTGGTACCATGTAAAAAGCACTCAGTCCACTCTGCTGAGTGGTTGGTATTAGGAAGGGCATCCAATCATAAAAACCACGCCAAAACAGATACAGTAGCCTGGTGTAGTCTTCTACCTGGCTTGGCTCCTGACAAACTGTCCAGCCCATGCCAGCCTGGAAGGCAAATGTTAAACAATGATGATGATGAATGTGAATAGATAAGTATATTAATCTTAAGTAATCTGAATGCTAAAAGGTTAAGTTGGCTGAAAAAATCTTTCAAGAAACTGCAACTTATTGTTTAACCCCAGGTTACTTTTGACTGGGCAAAGATGATCTGTAAGACCAAAGATGTTCCAACTGCTTTTTAACAACTACATAAAGGTACCTTTAATGAATCAAATTGCTGTTTGTATCAAAATCTAGCTGTATGCAGTATAAACAGGATACACACACACACATATGTAAGTAATGGTGAGAGTACTATATACTAGTGAAACATTTGCTCAGTTGTTGATGATGATGATGGTGGTGGTGGTGATATGATGATGATGATGATGATGCAGCGATCAGAGAGAATTACTTGGTTTATTGGATTTGCAAGGCTAAATGGAAGGGAGTCAGTAAATTTAATTTAGTGATTTATCATTGAATTCATTGTTTGAGAAATTGGACTGTGAAATGTGAAAATACATCATGCAGTGATTTAGAGGTGGAAGATTAATGTGTTAGAAGCAGAGCAAGTAAGGTAGACGTGGCAGGAAATAACCAAATCAAAAGTAAATTCAAGCTCACCTTTTCATATTTTTGTAAAAGACTGTTTTAAACAGTTCATATACCTAGTGTCTAGTTTATCATGTTTATTTATGTTCCACAGTTTTGAGCCATGGACTAGAGGTTAATAGCATTAGGATCATGCATAATTAAAAATTCAAAAGCTCCGATCCTTTCTGAATTTGTACAAATATTGCACTGGATAATGAACAAAATGTTCAAAACTTGTTGAATTTACTAAACAGAGAAAGTGAAGTTTGTTGTCCAAACAATTTTAGTCTATCAGTACATCTATTCTGATTTATTATTTATTCATTCATTCACTGATCTGGGATAACACAATACACTCATTGTGAACCATGTTAGACTTATCATGAATTCATCTGTGCCAACATGGATTGGCGATCAGTCAACAATTCTGCTTTGACTGTGAAAGCAGGCTCCAGCGACCATCCATAAGACTCAGGACAACATGGGGTCTTGGAACGAAATCTATTTTTTACATATGTTCTATTATTCATTTATCACTGATTTTTTAACACTGTTTTTCTTTTTCCAACAAATGCCTATGATAAATGAGAACATCGTCATCTTTATCAACAACATTTAATGTCTGTTTTCCATGATGGCATGAGTTGGATGGTTTGACAGGAACTAGCAATGCCAGGGGACGCCCTGGGTTCCTTAGTTTGTTTTGGCTTGATTTCTATAGCTGGATGCGCTTCCTAATGTCAAGACAGATGTATTAATAATTCCTCTACCTAACAGAGACATATAGGTGAAACAAGCAATCACAGGATCGAAATATGTGGGAAAACACTCTCTTTGTTAAACCAAGTCATAAGGAAATTCAGTTAGGATGTCTGTAAATGGTTGCTTAATTTGCTAAAGATAACTAGCTGCCTCTCTTTTGATTACAACAATGAGCATTCCGTTTGACCTGATCAATGGGACAGCCTTCTCAGGAAAGTAACATGCAAGTGGCTGAGTATTCCACAGACATGTGTACCCATAACATAGTTCTCAGGGAGATTCAGCATGACACAGAGTGTGACAAGGCTTGCCCATTGAAATACAGGTACTACTCATTTTTGTTAGCCGAATGGACTAGAATAACATGAAATAAAGTGTCTTGCTCAAGGACACAACCATTGGGAATTGAACTCATGATCTTATGATCCTGAGCCAGATACCCAAACCACTAAGCCATGTGCCTTCACACAATTTGCTTAAGTTAGACTAATCTCCCACAAACCACAATCTTTTGTGTTAGGAAAAGGACACATTGGGTAATGTACTCTACTGCCTGAAGAAAACGAAAAAAGAAAAAAGAAAATAGAATAAAATGAACAAACAAGCAAAAAACCCAAATAAGATGGTTATGGCTGGAATAACTCTGAGTACATGCCTGTTCTGTAAAGATTGACTTTGGACTGAAAAATAAATTGTTAAAGCTTTGTTTTATGCTTAAAATTATTTGACTCTTATTTCATTGAATCATTTATTAAATTGATAATAAACACACAAAAGCAACTGTACTCAGAATATATTCATCTTGATTATGGTCATCATCATTTTTATATCTGCTTTTCCATGCTGGCATGGATTGGATAAGATACAAACTTAATCCTTATTCAGAGTTACTGCCCTCCTAGTTGGATTAGGAGCCATGTCTTGTAGGTTCCATTTTTAGCATGTGTTTCTTTTCTTTTTGAAGATGCATAACTTTCCTGTTGTCAACCGAATTTATTTTCTTGGTTATATTGTATTTTCAAAATATGTCCTGAAGTGGACCACCAACACTACTACTACTACTACATTCCATACTTGATTATCAACAGTACTAGAGATGATATGTTCTATCTCGATTCATCAACAACCTTAAAGAGTAGACCGAGTGCTTATTATGGCACTAGCACTAGAGAGGTTGTCTTAACTCCGGCAAGCCTAAAAGTAACCTCTCTCTCATACGTTGTTTCTTTTCATTTATCAATCGCTAAGTATACTGAGAGTATACTTAACACCATAAAGGTTGTCTTGCCTTTGGCAAGGTTAATGAATCTTCTTATCCTATGTTATCTCTGTTCATTTGTTCAACAGTATGTAAGGTTACCTCATCTCCAACAGGTAGGAGCCAGTGATGAAAAAGGACCATTGCAAGGTGATTGGAGGAGAGCATTATGGAAAAGGACCAGAGTGACAAGAGTGGGAGGGTGATAGTGAGGAAAATAAGAGTAAGAGTGAATGTGTGATAGACATTTACATGATGATATCATGATTGTTGGTGAGGAGATCCAATAGAAATGGTATCGCCAGCAAGTAGGAGAGAGAGAGTGATGGATGTCAAAAATGAGTGACAGAGTAATATAATTATGGGATGGTATTGTAATAATTTTGAGTGCTATCAAAAAAAAAAGAAGTATTAGTGTTTAGCTATTTAAGACTCAGTTCAAACATGAGACGATAAGTCTCTGTAAGGTCTTTTGATCTGCAGGAAATAGCAGCCAAATTTCTCACACAAATCTATACTCGAATCACACTCTACTGTCTTAAAGAAAAAGGAACAACCTAATAGATATTCCTAGATACAAAACTGATAAAATGGCAGGATGGTCATGGCTGTAAGACATAAGTCTGCTGGATCAAAGCTGATTTGAGATTAAACAACTACTAGCTCCTGCTGTTATATTCATAGTAGAACACACTCATTATTCAAATCTTGGTAAACATGCAATATTTGAAAGATAGACTGACAACCACTTATCTTCTTAGCTCAAAGGTTAAGATTTTAAGTAGATTGGTCATCTAGAATAGTTGTATGTTTGCACAATGGCTTTAACCTGATAGCTATTATTTATTTCTTTATTAGGCTTTAGTAGGCCCAGGTCTATAACAGAAGACACTTACCCAAGGTGCAGTGCTGTGGGACTGAACCCAAAACCATATGGTTGGGAAGTGAACTCCTTAAACACTCAGCCATGTCTGCACTTTTATGTCTGCTCAAATGCTTTTTGTTTTATCAGCATTAGGAAAGGGCATCCAACCATAGAAACCATGCCAAAGCAGACAATTGGAGCCTAGTGTAGCTCTCTGGCTTGCTAGCTCTTGTTGAACTTTCCAACCCATGCCAGCATGGAAAGCATGGCAGTTAAATGAAGATGATTGCTTTAGACTTACATCAGCTACAGTTTTGGTTAGCGTGTCTCCTCTCTTTTGAGGTTTTGTTTGTTTCTCAAAACATCAAATGTTGTGAAGCATTTTGATTTTCCTTTAGCACCAATTGCTAAAGTACTTTGAATGCAACCGCCTGAAAATTACAACAGATAGCAGTGTTTGGCAAGTTTCCTAATGTACACTGTCAGGAAAATTTGGCAGAAATAGATATCTATCTTATCATCTCCTAATTATCTTTTAAGTAATTCAAGTAGAATTTTCTTTTTTATTTCTTCCCTTTCTAAATGCTAATGCAGAATAAAAGATTTTTATGTAATTACTAACAACATAATTCTATTGCAGCGCATTCAATGATTACATTAAATTATGCCTTAAGGAAATATAAGTTTTAGTAAATTTGGTCATTCATTATTTCAGAATATTACTTTGTAATTGCAAATGGCAAAGTTAACAAGAGTCAAATTAAGGCCATCACACTTATGGTACAAGAAAAGAAAAAATTTGCTTAATGACTAATTTTTATTTAATGTAATCCTGGCAAGTACAACAGACAATTCTAGGCATGTTTTGGTCTTATTAAACCTCCTTGGCAAAACAGCCTTCTTCATACATGCCAGTTTAGTGATAAGAGAATTGTTATATTGATTTACAAAATGTGTATGTACTGGTCACAGGAATAATGAGTGGGGGAAAATTACCTAGGGTTTTTGTTCTATCAGCATGAATAATCTCATGTAGGTTATTATATATCAATATAGTAATGCTTTTATCACTAATTTTGGCAAGTACAGAGAAAGCTCTGTTTTGTTGAGGCGGTCCTAAACAAAATGAAACATAGTTGAGTTTGTCACCTGCACTTTTGGCAAAAGATATATATATATATATATATATATATATATATTCCCATGCTGGCCACTTGATAAGGTCGATATTTAAATATCGATCTTATCCTTATTTATAAATTTATATATTTCATCATTATATTCACTGCCGTGTTTATTATCGCGTGAGGTGCTGTTAGGTGGGCAATTTAAGCTGGTCGTGTACATACGTGCATATATATGTATTTATAGACGTTCGTATATGTAAGTATATCATATGTTGTATATATATATATATTTGTATTTATGTGCTGAGTATATTCCACTGAAGAAGGCAGAGCATCTCTTATGCAAAGTCAGAAATCCAGGATCTGGAATTATCCAGTAAAATTTTTTTGCTAGTTTATTTTGTCTCTGTCTACTCTTCTAGTGCTATATGAACATTTAATGTGGCTTTAGGGTAATGTTTTGACTGCTATTTCAGCATGGTGGTATCTCTCAGATACCTTAATATATAATTTTAAATAATTATTACCTTTGTAAGGTTTTTATTCCCATGCTGGCCACTTGATAAGATCGATATTTAGATATCAATCTTATCCTTCTTTATAAATATATGTATATGATGGGCTTTTGTACAGTTTACATCTACCAAATTACTTTCACAAGGTAGTGGTTGACCCCAAGGTATGGTAGAAGGCATCCAAAGTCATCATTATCATCACCATCCTCTAAACATTACTGTCTTGAGTCCCAGGGATTGTGGGGTCAGTTACCAGGTTTCCATGGCATACAAATGACCAAGATCACAATATCCTCCCTCAGCATGACACCAGTCCATCACAGACTTATTCATTTGTACCTGAGTAAAATAGGAACCAAAGGGTTTGACAGGCAAAAAATGATTGAGAACCATGGCAGTACATCAACAACATATTGGCCAGTTGTACAGTATCCTTTCTGCATAAAGCAATGAATTATGTCCTTTGGTAACATTTAATTTTTCAAACTATTAACTTTGTCTTTAGAGATTTTAAAAAATTTTGTTTCAGTCATTGGACTGTGATTGTACTGGAGTATTACCATGAAAGGTTTAGCCCAAACAAATCAACCCAGTACTTATTTTTTTTTAATGCCTGTTACTTATTCTATCAGCTTCTTCAACTGAACTGCTAGGTTACAGGGATGTAAACAAACCAACAGCATTTGTTAAGTGGTGGTGGAGGGACAAACACTGACACAAAGACACACACACATATAATCATAAACATACACATACATACACTCACACACATACATTCACTCATACATACACAAAGTATGCATGCACGTGTGTGCATATGCACAAGCATGCATGCATGTGTGTGCACGTGCGTGTGCATACGCGCACACACACACACACACACACACACACACTGAGTTTCTGTTTACCAAATTCTCTCACAAAGCATTGGTTGGCTCAAAGCTCTTGTAGAAGACATTTGCCCAAGGTGCCACACAGTGAAATTGAACCTAAAACCATGTGGTTGGGATGTGAACTTCTTTCCCACACTGCCATGCCAGCATCTCAGCCACACCTTAACCCTTTCATTACCAACCTGGCTGAAACTGGCTCTGTGTCTGAGTACAAATGTCTTGTTTTCATAAGTTTTGAATTAAAATCTTCCACCAAACTTTAGTCACAATTTATGTTCCTAACACTAGCTTAATGATAACTAAGTTATTTTACTAAATTCTTTGTTATATTTAAAGTAATTGAAAGGAAAACAAAGCATCTCAAAATAAATACAGTAACAAAAGGGTTAAACAAATGTAAAATCACTTTAGAGCAGTAAAGTACACTCCCACATTCTAAAGAAGACAAAGATGAATGGGACGTGCAGTGTTTGGTGTGCAAACTATGAAAATTCATTTCTGTGGTTAATAAAAACATTAATGATTTTCACACATGTCTGTGAACTTGGAAACACAAGAAACCATTTCAAAGAAAAGGCAAATCAATGAAACAAACACGTGTAAGAAATCGTTTCTTGGATTCTTAGCCAAGAATCAAAATCTTAGCTGAGATTTTCCTATCAGATCCTTTCCTTTGTATTCGGCATTAGTACTAGGGAAATTTATGAGGTCACCTGTCAAACTTATCTTGGTTCCTTTGTATGAATTAGAATTCTTGGGTTATTTGGTGGTGTCATAGATAAGACATACACTTTCCTGTGTTTCGGTCAGAATTCTTTGGTCATTTAAAGGTTATCATGGATAAGACATATACCCTTTTTGTTCAGCTTTTCCCATAGGTATAAATAGGAACCTTCAGATGAACATTATTGGTCAATATTTTTTTAATTCTTTATGCTGTACATCTTTTGCTTTCTAGCAAGCAGTTTTTCCTTCAGACACACATCTAAGGGTGTCCAAGCTTCATTTCTAATTATCTCACTAAACTGCTGACTACTACTATGGTCTTGTATACTGAACCTATATGCAAATAAAAACTGGAGCCTTAACATAACCTGTTACATGTTTTTGTCCCCTCCAGGTAGTAAAATGTGAGAAATTGTCATTGCTACAGATGTGCAATTCATTGTTAAACATCACTATACCTTACCATCCATGAACTGTTTATCGTGGTTAAAAGAACTCTTTCGCTGATTCTGAAGTAGCAAAGAAATTTTCCAGTGCTTGAACTTAAATAGAAGTAATTGTTAATTCTGTACTTGCACCACATTCTATTAATGCTTTTTTAAAAAATGAGGCATCTATGGTAGAACTGCTGCAGAGAGAAATAATTGCAATTGAATAAAGCGATTTCTTGTAATTTGACCAGAAGAATTATGGTTTCTAGTCGAAACTAGAAACACCTGATGAGCAAACAGCTACTATTGCTGATTATTTTTTATCTTTCACTTCTTTCATTCATTGGACTGTGGCCATGCTGAAGCACCACCTTGAAGGGCTTTAGTTGAATGAATTTTGAATGAATTAACTCCTGTAATTATATTTTTTAAAGCCTGGTACTTATTTTATCAGTCCCTTTTGCTAAACTGCTGAGTTATGGGGACATAAATGGGAACACTGTCAAGCAGTGGTAAGGGGACAAACACAAACACACAGGTACATACATACATGCATGCATGCAGAGATGAATGACTGATAGGCTTCTTTCAGTTTCTGCCTACCACATCCACTCAAAAGGTTTTGGTCAGCCTGGGTCTATAACAGAAGACACTAGCCCAAGGTGCCAACAGTGAGACTGAACCTGGAGCCATGTGTATGGGAGGCCAACTTTTTACCACCACAGCCATGCCTGCACCTATAATTATGTACTGAAACTTCTGGAAGAAAAGGAACTTTCTGAGAAAGGTATTTACAGATGATAACTGCAATACAATGGGGAAGCTTTTTAGAGCAGTGGGCAATAATTTCCGTAGAAAAAGGTCTGCGGGCGGACACAGGTTTTAATTCTTATATCTGTGTAAATCTTGTATATATCTATGTCTAATTTGATATACACCAATAAAGATAAGTTAAACACATTAAATTAACACCACCACTAAATTTAGGATGATTGTATTACTTATGAAGTATTCTTCTTTTTTTTTCCAGCTAAAGTGTAGTTGGGTCTCGAGGGGGTAGTATAAACCTAGCAATATGTATTTTATAGTGAAAACAAAATTTCTATCCAAATGGCAATTACTGGACGATTTCTGACCATTTTAAGTCGTAGTGGAAATGCAACCTATGTCACAAATAGATATACTCTTTTACTTGTTTCAGTCATTTGACTGTGGCCATGCTGGAGCACCGCCTTTAGTCGAGCAAATCGAGCCCAGGACTTATTCTTTGTAAGCCTAGTACTTATTCTATTGGTCTCTTTTGCTGAACTGCTAAGTTACGGGGACATAAATACACCAGCATCGGTTGTCAAGTGACGTTGAGGGAACAAACACAGACACACAAACATATACACACACACATACACACACATGTATACATATATACGATGAGCTTCTTACAGTTTCTGTCTCCCAAATCCACTCATGAGGCTTTGGTCAGCCCAAGGCTATAGTAGAAGACACTTGCCCAATGTGCCACGCAGTGGGACTGAACCCAGAACCATGTGATTCGTAAGCAAGCTACTTACCTCACAGCCATAAATTTTGATTGAAAAATTTACAATATTTTGTACATATGAGTATATCAACCTGCGGGCACAATAAAATGGACTCACAGGGGTTTTCCCATCCCTGGTTTAGAGGATTCAGGCATAATGAAAATGCCTGTAATGTGCTTGTAAATTGAAAAAAAACAAAAGTTTCAAAACATCATTATTTGGAGTGGGTTGCTTGCACATATTTTAAACAAATGTGCTCATTATGCAGCAGAATGAATATTGAAAATATTTACGATAAATTCTACTATGAATATCGTCTTACCTTTTTATTTTTTTACTTGTCTCAGTCATTGGACTGGAGCACCACCTGAAAGGATTTAGTTAAGCAAATCCACCCTGGTACTTACTTTTAAGTCTAGTACTTATTCTGTTGGATGCTTTTGCTGAACTTTTAAGATACAGGGATGTAAACAAACTGACACTGGTCATCAAGCAGTGGGAGACAAACACAAAGACAAATGCACACACACACACACACACGTGTGGGTATCCATACAGTTTCCATCTACAAAATTCACTTACAAAGCATTGGTTGGCCCAAAGTTATAGTAGAAGACACTTAACCAAAGTTCTGCACAGTGAACTGAACCCCAAAGAAACTATGTGGTTGCATAGTGAACCTCTGGAAATATAAATGGGATAGTCATTACTGGATTGCCTTTAATCATAGGTGGACCTGGTAGTGGAAGTGCTCTAACAAAAACACCAGTATTAGCAAGTAATAAAAGTCAATAAAATCTGTCATGTCTTCAGGTTTAAAATGTCAAGCAAGGCATTATTCTTACAATAAACATGTTAAATACAATTATATAATGTTAGAAACAATTATTCTTACAACCAAATTTTATTGGCAAGATTTTTAACTTGAAGCAGTTTTAATGAAATTATATTGTACTATTTATCCAAAACAAATCCTGCTGTTTACTCCTATTTGGCAAGATTAGAAATAATTGCTATGAAATAAAACAGAAGTGATAGTTTTGTGTCTGGGAAATTAAGCACGCTTAAAAAAAAACAAAGAAAAACAACAAAAATACTGGATTTGCTGAAAGGAAACTTTTTTTTGTTAATGGTTTACTTTAATGTTTAGCTCAATAAATTTACTGATTTTTGCTACTTAACAAACTTAAGCTTGAATTAGGTTAACTTTCTGTATTGACGTCATATACATTTCAGAAAGGAAAAAAAATCAAAAAAAAAAAGAAAGAAAACTAAATACATTAACAGACAAACATGTGTTCATATACCATCTTGTGTTTTCATTCAGGTGACATAGGTGGGCGTTACATCAAAACATTTAAGTATTCTTTAGCAGAATGAAAGTAAGATTTACCTCTGTTATTGATTACTAAGCTTCTTATGTAATAAACAATATACGTACAAGTTTATGTAGTGTATATTTCAAAGATCTTGTTATTTCTGACAGTATTTATTTATAATATTAAGAAAAATAAAAATCAATTTTAAAATATACTATTTATATATCTATTTGTTCTTTTCAAGCATTTGTATTGCTTTGTGTAGGATCTGGTTGTTCTTGTATTGATGCAACAGAGATGTTATGTCTAGAGGTCTATTAAGCCTCATTTGCAGTCATGAAGCAGCCGATTATGGCAAGTGGAATTTAAACACAGAATGCTGAAGGTGCAACAATGGCTGTATAGGCACAGGTATGGCTGTGTGATAAGAGATTTGCTTCCCAACCACATAACCCATATGGTTTCAAGCTTGGTCTCACTGTGTTGCACTCTGGGCAAGTGTCTTCTACTACAGCCCTGGGCCAACAAGGCCTCATGAGTGGATTTAGTAGATGAAAACTAAAATATGCCCATCATGTATGTATGTATGTGTGTGTGTGTGTGTGTGTGTATGTATGTATGTATGTATGTGGCATATATATGTGTGTCTGTGTATGTATGTGGCATATATATATGTGTGTCTGTGTATGTATGTGGCATATATATGTGTGTCTGTATGTATGTGGCATATATATATGTGTGTCTGTGTGTGGCATATATATATGTGTGTCTATGTATGTATGTGGCATATATATGTGTGTGTCTGTATGTATGTGGCATATATATATATGTTTGTCTGTGTATGTGGCATATATATATGTGTGTTTGTGTATGTATGTGGCATATATATATGTGTGTCTGTGTATGTATGTGGCATATATATGTGTGTGTGTGTGTCTGTGTATGTATGTGGCATATATATGTGTGTGTGTCTGTATGTATGTGGCATATATATGTGTGTCTGTATGTATGTGGCATATATATGTGTGTACAATGGGTAAATTGTCAATATTTTATATTTTTTATTTCATGCATGAGCATTGTTTGTTTTTGATTTTGTCGACTACACAGTATAGTAGGGTCAGTTGGACACCTGTGAGAAAAACAGCACCATGATGCCATTCACTCTGCCAGAAATTTGGAAACATGTACTGCTTGGCATTCATGTTGGAAGCTCCATTACGAACATTTCAGTGTGTTTGGGTGTCAATCTGAGGACATGTACCAAGAGAGAGATAAAAATCAAACATCAAGTCAATATCATGGAGTTTGGAGTGATCACTAGTGATGACGATGTTATGCCTCGAATCATCTTCCCACATGGCCATACACTCAAAACGGAGGCCTACATCAAGTGCCTGGAGGAGGTAGTGCTGCCCTGGTTCAAGAGAGTAGCTGCTGGAAGACCCTATGTCTGGCAACAGGATTCTGCACCATGCCACATAAGCAGGAAGACCCAGTCATGGTTGTCGGACAATTTCTGCTACCACATCACCCCTAACATCTGGCCATATAATGCCCCTGACTGCAACCCCCTTGATTATTATGTGTGGGGAGCAGTTGTGTGAGGGACCCAAAAAACTCCTTGTAATACCAAAGATGAACTGAAGGCAAGGGCTATGGCAAAAATCAAATTAAACATGGAGACCATCCAGAAGAGTTGCAGAAGATTCTGAAGTCATGTGGAGTCTGTGGTTGAAGCCAATAGTGATTTTATTGAATAAATTTACTCTTTAGTATTTCAAGAATTTTTTATGTAATTTTGGTAAAAATATCTATTAAAATGAGATGTCAGTGTTATTTTCATTTTCACATAATTTAAATGACAATTTATTCACCGCACCCTGTATGTATGTACATATCTATGAATATGATAAATGTATGTGTGTATTTATGTATGTATGTGGTGTGTTTATGTATGTATGTTTATATATATATGTGTATATATAGGCAAAGGAGTGGCTGTGTGGGAAGTAGCTTGCTTACCAAACACATGGTTCCAGGTTCAGTCCCACTGTATGGCACCTTGAGCAAATGTCTTCTACTATAGCCTCAGGCTGACCAGAGCCTTGTGAGTGGATTTGGTAGAGGGAAACTGAAAGAAGCTCATTGTATATATGTATTTATTCCTGACGGTATGTTGAGCAAGACTCTTTATTTCATGTTGCTCCAGTTCACTCAGCTGGCAAAAATGAGTTGTATTTCAAAGGGCTAGCCTTGTCACATTCTGTATCATGCTGGATCTCTCTGAGAACTATGTTAAAAGTATGTGTGTCTGTGGCGTGCTCAGCTACTTGCTCATTAATTTTATGAGGAAGCTGTTCTTTTGATCAGATAAACTGGAACCTTTATTGCTGTAACTGACAGAGTGCCATTTGAAAGAGATTTGACAGCTATGTTTGCAGGACTGACTTCGTTATCTCATGGATGTTCCCTCAGCAGTTTGACTACTGGTATGCTTTGATTGACTCCACCATATCTACCTCAGCTGAGACCATCACCACCAGAGCTGAAAGATATACAGAAATAGACTAGCCATAAATATGGAAAAAGTATAATGTGTCCAGGCTATCAATTTGCACAGCTCACTACTTCTCAGAGTGTGCAATATAGCCATCAGCTTGATAGAAGCAAGTATAACCGGAAAAACAGATATATGGGGTTGCAGTTAGTCATTCAATCACCTGCTTGGTGATCAGGACAACTATTGATTAGAACTGACATGAGGTTTACACAACAACACTAATTCCATGGTTTGAATGGTTAGCATTCTAAAAGGCATTGAACTGTAAAACACCTGTTTCAATAACCAATAGAAATTTATAGCACCATGTCATCCATGCAGTCTATTGTGAGGGAATAGTGGTGAATATTAAAGTAGACATAAAAAAAAAGTTCAGATATTGTTTACATTATATAAGCCTGCCTACTGCGTGAAGGCGCATGGCTCAGTGGCTAGAGCATCGAGCTTACGATCATGAGGTTGTAAGCTCGAATCCCGGACTGGGCTGTATGTTGTGTTCTTGAGCAAGACACTTTATTTCATGTTGCTCCAGTTCACTCAGTTGTAGTAGAAATGAGTTGCAATGTCACAGGTGCCAAGCTGTATCGGCCCTTGCCTTTCCCTTGAATAACACTTGTGGCATGGAGAAGGGAGACCAGTATGCATGGGCGACTTCTGGTCTTCCATAAACAACCTAGCCTGGACTTGTACCTGGGAGGGTCACTTTCTAGGTGCAATCCCATGGTCAGTCATGACCGAAGGGGGTCTCAGATCCTACTGATAATGTGTGATGGTCTAAAGATATAAAATATAGGCAAAGCATGCAGAAGACCTGCAGTAGTTGGCAGGTGGCTTAGTGGTTAGGATGTTGGGTTCATGATTGCAAGATTGAGGTTTCAGTTCCTGAACTGAGTGATGTGTTGTCTTCTTGAGCAAGGCACTTTATTTCAAATTGCTCCAGTTCACTTAGCTGGCAAAAATGAGTAAACCTATGATGTACCAGCATCCCAATCAAAGGGGAATACATGCATCATGGAAACCAGGAAACCAACCGACTCAGGAAGGATTTTTATCCTAAGCAACGGGCCAAGTGTGGCCTGTTGAATGTGTGAGGACAGTTGAGTATAAGGGAATTGAGAAAGCAACCATCATAAAAGACATAGGTAGATGTAAGCAGAAAGCGCAACCTATGTTTATATAGAGTGTATAATATTATCGATGGCCATCCTGGATAAAGGAAAAAAATTTATGTCATCATCATCATCATCATCATCGTTTAACGTCCGTTCTCCATGCTAGCATGGGTTGGATGGTTCGACCAGGGTTCTGGGAAGCCAGAAGGCTGCACCAGGCTCCAGTCTAATCTGGCAATGTTTCTACAGCTGGATGCCCTTCCTAACGCCTAAATAAATAAAACAAATGTGCCCTTTTAAAGCCTAGCCAGGCTCATGGGCCTTGTTTCTCGGTTTCTATGGCGTATGTGTTCCCCAGCTGGACGGGACGCCAATCCATTGCAGCGTTACCCATTTTTGCCAGCTGAGTGGACTGGAGCAACGTGAAATGAAGTGTTTTGCTCAAGAGCACAATGCTTCGCCCGGTCTAGGAATCGAAACCACAATTTTATGATCATGATGCTGACATCCTAACCACTAAGCCATGCGCCTCCACATATGCATTATAGGGAAGGGGAAAGTTGTTATACTAGTGATTAAGAAATAATCAGTTGGTAGTAAATGTTAGTACCCCAGAATGTTTGTTCTTTCATATAAGATGAAGTGATAAGGATCAAGATACTTGGCGATATGCATTATTATAGTTGAGGCTTGTGGAACTTATTACATCATCATTATCATTGTTTAACGTCCGTTTTCCATGCTAGCATGGGTTGGACGGTTCGACCGGGCTCTGGGAAGCCAGGAGGCTGCACCAGGCCCCAGTAGATCTGGCAGTGTTTCTACAGCTGGATGCCCTTCTTAATGCCAACCACTCTGTGAGTGTAGTGGGTGCTTTTTACATTCCACCGGCACAAGTGCCAGGGGAGGCTGGCAATGGCCACAGTCAGTTGGTGCTTTTTACGTGCCACCGGCTAGTATAGAAAAATAAAGGGTGAAATATTGGTTTCAAGTTTTGGCAGAAGGTCAGTAATCTTGGTGGAGAGGGTTAGTCAATTACATCACCCCTAGTGCTCAACTGGTACTTATTTTATCAACCCTGAAAAGATGAAAGGCAAAGCCGACCTTGGCAGTATTTGAACTCAGAGCAAAATGCCACTAAGCATTGCCTGGCATACTAATGATACTGTCAGTTTACCGCTTTAATAAATGTTGAAATATTGCTGCTGATAATGAATTGTTATGCGCTTAATATTGTAGAGCAAGTCATTTATTTCAATTCTTTTTCCAATAAATATTTTTGTGAGAAACTTGGTGTGTCAATACGTGTGTAAACTTGCTATAATAATACATACGTATTATTATTCAATTCCTGTTTATAGAGACTGTTAAAAGATTAGACAGATAGAAATGTATTATTAATTATTAAAAGGCATCAAAGCAAACATAAACATCATTGTTTAAACGTAACTGATTTCATTAATAACCACTGTTTATGAAGCAAAGTGTAGGTGTGTGTGTGTGTGTGTGTGTGTGTATGTGCGTGCTTTATTCATTTGTATATCTTTAAACAATCTATAGAAATGCATCAAAGATAAACTCTCTTCGTACTGCCTTGACATGTCAGAGCTGTTTGCATGAAACTAGACAATGACGGTATCAAGTGTTCTTTACAAAACAGTGCAAGTAGACTGATATGATCTGACAGTCTGAAAAGAATCAAAGACGATGAATAGATCAAATACATGTTAAAAGATTTTTGGCTTATAGCAAGCAACAGAGTTAAAGTTAGCTGAAGGCATCTCGTGGAACTATAGATGCTGGCTTCATGTAGCTAATGCCTGTACAAGTTCTTCTAAGTGGAAAGAAAATGATCACATCATATCATATTGTCTTTTTATATATCCTCTTATGCAATCTTATCATCTAATTTCCTTATAGATATGTTGACATTCAAAGTATTGAGTTATATTTTCTGTTCTTCATTGTAAGCTACAGGCTATGCCTGTTATCCTGTATTGTAGGTGAAACCACCCAAAATGTACTGAGATTTGAAACTGGAACTGTAAAATTGCTAAGTTAACGTACTGATACCAAATAAAGGTGGTGGCAGTGGTGAACTAACAGAATAAATTCTAAGTAATGCTATTCTTGGTGCGAGGTACTATAATAATTCTATAGTACTTCCTTTATTCAAGTTAAGAAAGGAACTGTTATATCATTGATAACATAGCTTTCTCATTGCTTGTACAAATATAAAGAATGATCTTGAGAAATTGATTTGCGTAATTTAAGCATGGTTGTATAACTAAAATTTAGATTTTTGGTAGAAAGACAGCACTTCATGAATCTTAGTGCCACTTAGAAATTTTCCTACACCCTAGTAGGGACCCAGGTGCTCTGTTTCAACTAAAAATAACTGTAGCTCAGAAAGAATGTAAGGATAAACTACTGCTCTGGAATGGTTTTATACCAGTCCAGGAATGCACTGATAACCTTCCTCTCACAGTTATCTGTGGAAAAGCAGCAGTAGACTTTAGTTACTAGGAATTTTTATGCTCTAATCATGGACTAGAATTCTTAATAATAATCTCTTTGTTTTGATTGCAAAGTTGCAGGGTTATTAGGAATATACTCAAGTATATTATATTTTATTTGCTTTAGTCATTGGACTGTGGCCATGCTAGGACACTCTTGAATGGTTAAGTTGAACAAGTTGACCTCAGTACTTATTTTCAAGTCTGGTACTTATTCTATCAGTCTCTTTTGCTGAACTGCTAAGTTACAGGAATGTAAACAAACCAACACTGGTTGTCAAGCAGTGGTGTAAGACAGCCACAAATGCAATGACATGTGCATATATGCATATGCACATGATGTGCTTCCACAGTTTCCATCTAAAAATTCACTCATAAAGCATTGGTCAAACCAGGGCCTAGAGTAAAAGACACTTCCCAAGGTGGTGCACTGTGGATCTGAACCTGAAATTACATGGTTTCAAGGCGAGCTTCTTAATCACATATCCATGCCTATGCCCGTATTGTTGACAGTAGGCACAGGAGTGGCTGTGTGGTAAGTAGCTTGCTTACCAACCACATGGTTCAGGGTTCATTCCCACTGCATGGCACCTTGGGCAAGTGTCTTCCACTATAGCCTCGGGCCGACCAAAGTTTTGTGAGTGGATTTGGTAGACAGAAACTGAAAAAAGCCCGTCGTATATATATATCATCATCATCATCATCATTTAGCGTCCGCTTTCCATGCTAGCATGGGTTGGACGGGTCAACTGGGGTCTGTGAAGCTGGAAGGCTTCGTCAGGCCCAGTCAGATCTGGCAGTGTTTCTACGGCTGGATGCCCTTCCTAACGCCAATCACTCCGCGAGTGTAGTGGGTGTTTTTTACGTGCCACCTGCACAGGTGCCAGACAGAGCTGGCGAACGGCCACGAACGGATGGTGCTTTTACGTGTCACCGGCACGGGGCCAGGCGATGCTGGCAACGGACACGAATGGATGGTGCTTTTACGTGCCACCGACACGGGGCCAGACAGAGCTGGCAAACGGCCACGAACGGACGGTGCTTTTACGTGTCACCGGCACGGGGGCCAGCCGAGGCTGGCAACGGACGCGTACGGATGGTGCTTTTACGTGCCACCGACACGGTTGCCAGACAGAGCTGGCAAACGGCCACGAACGGACGGTGCTTTTACGTGTCACCGGCACGGGGGCCAGCCGAGGCTGGCAACAGACACGAACGGATGGTGCTTTTATGTGCCACCGACACGGGGCCAGACAGAGCTGGCAAACGGCCACGAACGGATGGTGCTTTTACGTGCCACCGACACGGGGCCAGCCGAGGCTGGCAAACGGCCACGAACGGACGGTGCTTTTACGTATCACCGGCACGGGGCCACGTGAGGCTGGCAACGAACACGAACGGTTGGTGCTTTTATGTGCCACCGACACGGGGGCCAGGCAGAGCTGGCAAACGGCCACGAGCGAATGGTGCTTTTATGTATCACCGGCACGGGTGCCAGACGAGGCTGACAGCGGACACGAACGGATGGGTCATTTAACCCCTGCTTTCTGATATATGATTTGATTTTGATTGTTCTCACTGGTCTTGCCGGGTCTTCTCACGCACAGCATACTTCCATAGGTCTCGGTCTCTGGTCATTTCCTTGGTGAGACCTAGAGTTCGAAGGTCGTGCTTCACCACCTCGACCCAGGTTTTCCTGGGTCTACCTCTTCCACAGGTCCCCTCAACTGCCAGGGTGTGGCACTTTTTCACACACCTATCTTCATCCATTCTCAACACATGACCATACCAGCGCAATCGTCTCTCTTGCACACAACATCTGATTCCTCTTAGGTCCAACTTTTCTCTCAAGGTACTTACACTCTGTCGACTATGAACACTGACATTACACATCCAACGGAGCATACTAGCTTCATTTCTCGCGAGCTTACGCATGTCCTCAGCAGTCACGGCCCATGTTTCACTGCCATGTAGCATGGCTGTTCGTACACATGCATCATACAGTCTGCCTTTTACTCTGAGCATATATATATATGCATGTGTGTGTATATGCTTGTGTGTCTGTGTTTGTCCTCCCAACATCGCTTGACAACCGATGGTAGCGTGTTTGCGTCCCTGTAACTTAGTGGTTTGGCAAAAGAGACCGATAGAATAAGTACTAGGCTTACAAAGAATAAGTCCTGGCATTGATTTGCTCTACTAAAGGAGGTACTCCAGAATGGCTTTAGTCAAATGACTGAAACAAATGAAAGAGTAGAAGAGTCATAGGCAGAAATGCAAAGTCTAAACTACATATTTTTTTTTTCTTTTAATGATTTCCAACTTTCGGTCCAAGCCACAGACTTGAAGGAGGTGATATAATCAATTTAATTAATCTCACTACTTGAATGGTACCTAATAAAAGTGGGTGAGCTGGTAGAATCGTTAGCATGTCAAACAAAATGCTTAGTGACATTTCTTAGTTCTGAGTTCAAATCTTTTTTTTTACCAAAATGTTATCTCAAACAATTACCCTGCATTTTATATGCAAAGTTGAGCCTATATTATATGCTTTAATGCTTCAAAAATTGTTTCCTGGAATATGTGCTGTTGAAATTGGGATGTATCTAATAAGCCAGTGCATCTTTTATGCCAGCAGATATAGTAGCTTGCCTTAGGAAAATACAGCACTTTACTAAAACAATGATTGGACTTACTGAGCTTATTTCTATTCGTTATGACCAATACCACTATTTATTAACATTTGTTTGTTTCCCTGAACACCATGGTTGTGAAAATTAGGATAATTGCATAACTGTGGGACATTCTACGATTAGATTCTTTTATCAATGATTACTTTTGAATCATAATAAAACAGGAAGTGGAATTTGTTTTATATCAGACTTCAATATCAGACTTCAATATCAGACTTCAATAACCATTTTTCTTGATTTTTTTTTTACTGTAACAATGTAATTTTTGTAAGAGCAAGTCATGTCCTCTATGAGTAAGAAGTTCAGACAATTCTAAAACATATCCAATATAAGCAATGGTATTAGATTAAAGTAGCCATCTGTGTATCATACTTAATGCAAATACATAGCAAAAAGGCAAATTTACTGTGGTACTTGTCTGGAGATATCTCATAAGACATATTATCTCCAGATGAATACTGCAGTTGATTTGTTTGACTAAACTCTTCAAGGCAGTGCCCCAACATGGTCACAGTCCAATGACTGAAACAAGTAGAAGGCAATAGATGCTATTTTCTTTGCTAATAAATTCCTTAAATATGCAGAATGAAGTTATAGCAATGACTTAACAAAACGCAGAAACTCAACAACACACAAGTAACAGCGTATTTTTGTCTCTTGTCTCCTGGTCAAACGCTGTGTTGTTTATTCTTTTTATTTGGTCATTTCTTTCAGTATATTTTTCTCAGTGTATCTCTCTGTCCCTTGAGTAGCAGAGTCTGTCTCTTCTTTCTCCTTCATAGCATTGTATGCTCCAATTAATCTATCTCTCTCTCCCTCTCTCTCTCTCTCTCTCTCTCTCTCTCTCTCTCACATAATCATTTCTCCTACCAGTTTTCTTTTCTCTCACCTTTCCACTTTTTCATTTCCATCATCATCATTTAACATCCGTTTTCCATGCTAGTATGGGTTTGATGGTTTAACAGGAGCTGGCCAGGATCCATGTCTGTTTTGGTATGGTTTCTATGACTGGATGCCTTTCCTAACACCAATCGCTTTACAGGGTGTATGGGGTGATTTTATGCAGCACCAGCAAGGGTGTGTTTATGTGGCACCAGTATGGGTGCTTCTTATGTGGCACCAGCACCCATGAACCCACAAGGTTAGAAATGCTCAGCTGGAAAGGGATGCAGGGGGTAGCCTGAATGCAAGGACAACCACACAGGAACTCCCAGATGCCCTCTATGTTACAAATCTCTAGTCCCTCTTTCTCCTTGTTAAATTTCTCACTTGGGGTGTCCCTAAATCTCTGATCATTTAAAGGAACCTTAAGTTTCCAAATCCTTCTTTTCCAGTCTATGCTGCACTAGTTTCTATAGATATATATCCAGTAAACAGACATAAAAATGTTATATATGATAAAAACAGCGACAAAACAGAAGGGAATCTACCATATTTACTTGCGTATATTTAGGGTTAAATCTTGCTACAAAATTTTCCCCCTTCATATTTAGTTTCTGATCAGTGTATGTTGCACCTATGATTTTTCAATTAAAATCAATCATGAAATAGTGTGATCTATACATGAGTAAATACAATGTAGTGGTTTGTGTTTACAATACTTTAGTGGAGATACTCTGAAAGGCTATCCTAGTCATTAAATAATTATTATTGAGATGTTGATATTGTTGTTTAGCCTCCAACTAATCCCATGTGAGGTAAACTGCTTTATCTAAATATAATTTTCATCTTGCTCGACACAATCAAGGAGATCCTGCACTGTTGAAACTCAATCTGCTTTTTGAGATGACTATACTCTACACACTTTAATTCCAAGGACTGCTATAAACAAGCTGTGATGAATAATGAATTAAAATCATGATTTTAATTGAGTATTCATCACAACTGACAACTGTCCAATGTATGGGAATGGGAATTTCTGAGTAACAGTTTTGTGATGATTTAGCAGTTTTAATAAAAGTGTATTATATTATGTATGGGGAGAGTCATTCTCTTTTAGTGCCTTCTTAGTTAACACATTCACCAGTTTGTTTTCAACTCATTTACTTATTTATTTTTTCTAAAATTTTTGTTGCCTCTTGCAACCTTTTCAATAGTCATTGACTCTGTCTATTATCAGAGCTGCGTTCTTTTTGTTAGTTTGTTTGTGTGCATGTGTGTGTGTCAGTGTGTGTATGTATACACATATGTATGTATGTATATTTGTGTATGCATGTATGTGTATGCATATATATATGTATTCATGTGTGTACATTTGTATGTATTTTGTGTATTCATGTCTGTGTTTGTATGTGTGTGTGTGTGTATGTGTGTCTATGTGTATGGGTTTGTGTAACTGTGCATGCGTCTGTTATGTATGGATGTGTGTCTTCATATGTGTCCTTGTGTGTGTGTGTGTTTGTGTGTGTGTGAAGTGTGCGTGTGTGTATATGGTCATGTGTTTCAGTCTTCATTTGTGTATGTATCTGTGCGTGTGTGCTTGTCTGTTTGTATTACCTATGTACCTATCTATCTGTTTATCTATGTGTTTACTTACATATCCATTTATCTACACACACACATACATCTACATCTACATAACAGTCTGCTAACAAGCCTACCTGTGTATATATAAACTGTGGATATTGGGGTATGACTACCTATGTATATTTCCTATTTAGTACTGGGGATATTTCATTTATGAGAATATACTCTTGTATATGTCTGAGTGTTAGGTCCTTCGGGTGCTTGGATAAAATGCAAATGTCAAGTTGACCCAGTATGCCTCCATGTTGGTCTTTGGCATGTCAGTAGAGTATACATGTGCACACATATACATAGGTATATATGTGTGTATCTGTGTGCAAGTGTGTGCTTGTGTGTGTATGAGAGAGAGAGAGAGAGAGAGGAGAGAGAGAGAGAGAGAGAGAGAGACTGTCATTGATGGCATTGTTTACAACTTTGTAATTACACATGAAGATAAGAGAAATACAAAATACTCACACAACCACACACACACATACACACTTATAATGAACTCTGTACACAGATTTACTCATAAGTACATAGAAAAGCAATTGTTTGCTTCATCCAAAATGCTAATAATTTCTTTTATCTAATTTCATGATTTATAAATGCAAGAATGCATAATTTATGAGTAACTTGGTAATCAAAGAACCACAGTTGGGATCATATAAACTATGAATTAGTTTTTCATTTTTCTAAAGATCTTCATCTTGAAAGCAAACCAATTTCCATTCACAGCTGGCTATGACTGTCATATTTATCTCTTGGGGTCAGTACAACAATGTTTTCTATTACTTTCTCTGCATATGAGTGGGTGCTGAAAATTTTCTGGCTTCAAGGGTATTATGAAAGGATTGGCTGACAACCCAACCTTCTGAGTTCTTTTACAGGGCTTAGAAAAACTGAAGGACTGCTGCAATAAGTGTGTGAATCTGAGAGGGGAATAAGCTGAATAAAACCATAATCAACTAATCCTCCTGTATTTTTTTTTTACCCAAAGCCAGGAACTTTTCAGTACCCCATCATATGTGTGATCAAAACATGAGACAAGATTCCCATGCTCTCCCAAAGAGCATTGCTAAAACGAAGACAGCAAGTAGAAACTGAATTCACATAATATCTTCTAGTTTCTGGGAGTTTAATTGTTAATCTGTTGTGTGTGTACTTTCTAAGGATAATGAATTAAACCTCATACAGTGAATATATTGGGAATATCAGACTAAACTAATCTAATGCAGGAAGTCTGTGATTTGCTTTCAAATTGCTTATAGCAGTGATTGGAGTTAAAGTGTGTAGAGTGTGGTTGTCTCAAAAAGATTGGGTTTTGTCTGTGCAGGATCTCCTTGTTTGTGTCAAGGAAGATGAAAACTTTTTGAAAATGGTCATAAGCAGGTGATGAATTGTGGCTCTATGGCTATGACCCCAAAACTAAGGCTTAGTCTTCACAGTGGAAGACACTGTACAAGATTTCAAGACATCAAGGAAATCCAAGAGAATGCAACAATACAGCTGTTCACTATCCCCAAAAAGGAGGTCCAGAATTTCTTCCATCAATGGAAACGATGCTGGATAAAGTGTGCAGCTTCAGAAGGAGCCTGCTTCAAAGGAGCATAAATGCTGAACTGATATGCGTTGTGGTTTTCTTTTGATAACACCAGTCCTGACATTTTTTGATCAGACCTTGTATGTGTGGCAGCAGGATTCACTCCTTGCCATACCTCTGGAAAAAGCCAGAAGTGGTTGTTAGATAATTTCTATGACTTCATCATCCCTAATTTCTGGCCTCCTAATTCCCCATGGATTACCATGTCTGGGGTGTGGTTGAGAAAGACACTAATCACTCTGCCTGCAACACCAAGGCTGAGCTGGTGGCCAAGATTCAGGAGGTATTTGAATATCTTACCAGGTACACTGAGGAATGCATGCACTAGTTTCCAGCGCAGTCTTGAGGCTATGGTGGAAGCTGGGTCGATTTGCTTGACTAAAGGCAGTGCTCCAGCATGGCCACAGTCAAAATGACTGAAACAAGTAAAAGAGTAAAAAAGTATATATTTTGACATGTTTATACACACACATTAAAGATATGGTGAACCAGTGATTTGTCTATACGAAACTGCCACATTGTTGTCTAACAAATGTTATAAAATAAAAAAAATACAAAGAAATATGTTACATTTGTTTATAATGGTGCAATATCCTCCATGATATCTGCAAAGACAAGAAGCTCAAAAAAGTTTCCATTTGCTTTAATTTGTAAACAGTGACATTATCATCATCACTTTTTTTCTTTAATGCTGTCACAGCTATGTTAATACATTTTGTAATATAATGCATGTGTTTATTTGTCTATCTCTCTCTCTCTCTTTGTCTCTCTCCTGCTGTGTGTCTGTGTAATGTGAGAGTTTCTTTGTAGTGGGATTTTTTAAAAAGGCATTTTATTTTGAATTTTAGTATTTCAAGTATATTTCTAAACTTATACAGCTATTGTATTGATTTATTTTCTCACAAATGCAGTTGTTGCACAAAACTGTTTGCATTTAACACTTCAATAGAGTGTTTACATAATCTATAGAAAAAGAAATGAATTTCGTTTTCTTTTGTTTTTTTGTTTGTCCAATTTGCTCCAAGCTACCATTTCTCAATTGACATCAGATTAAACAGACTGTACTTCTAAATCATCAATAGTTTACTAAACAAAAAAAAAAAAATCTAAAACTCAAAGGACTTGGGGAAAATAAAGACGCCTGTAAATGAAGAAGTTTTAATTAAATGTAGTAGATGCAGGCCTATTTGATTTCAGATATAATGCTTTTGTTTAGTTTGCTTTGTTAATCCTTACAAACTTGCAGTTGACATTTCTAGTGTTTTTGACTTTATTCCAACTAGAATTAAAACATGCTTCAAACCTTTTCAATGCAATTGTGTCTATTACTAGCAAGCTTAAAATTATATCTCTCTTTACTCTCTTTTACTCTTTTACTTGTTTCAGTCATTTGACTGTGGCCATACTGGAGCACCGCCTTTAGTCGAGCAAATCGACCCCGGGACTTATTCTTTGTAAGCCCAGTACTTATTCTATCGGTCTCTTTTGCCGAACCGCTAAGTGACGGGGACGTAAACACACCAGCATCGGTTGTCAAGCAATGCTAGGGGGACAAACACAGACACACAAACATATACACACACACTTATATATATATATACATATATACGATGGGCTTCTTTCAGTTTCCGTCTACCAAATCCACTCACATGGCATTGGTCGGTCCGGGGCTATAGCAGAAGACACTTGCCCAAGATGCCACGCAGTGGGACTGAACCCGGAACCATGTGGTTGGTTAGCAAGCTACTTACCACACAGCCACTCCTGCGCCTATATATTTTTTAAAAATTTAAAAGAACTTTTTTTCTTTTTCACAAACTGATATATAACTGATTGTTATTGGTAAAAAATTATATCTAGCATTTATGCTTCCATTTTTAATTCCTAGTAAGAATATATTCCGATTTGCTTTGGTTCTTTATTTCTTCTCTGATAGTTTCTGATCTTCCCACTTCTTGGATATGGATTAAATAGTTGGAATGTGGCCATTTTACTTAATCTACACCAGTTTTAACCAACCACAGGATCATGTGTACTCTATGTGGCCTTGCATTATAATTATTTATTCATTTTGACATCATTACCAGAATGTCTATTGTTCAATAAACAGTTTTACTTTCTTCTGCAGTCTTAGATGCGAAAGCTGAGCGATTATGCTGATGTAATGCTGATCCTTAGCTTATATCTTAATCTTCTTTGTATCTTCCTCAATAATGAAATGAAAAGATGACAAAAGATAAGTAAAACTCTAAAGCTTCCATGTGCAGTCATTGTATTGTGCTACTAAGATACTAAGATGCAGTCTACCTATCATGTTCATACAACTGAATCTTGTTAGATAAAAAAAAAAAAAAAAAAGAAGTCAGCCAGCTGTATAGAGAAGTTCATTGTTTTGAAATCTTTTTACTTGTATTAGTTATTGGATTACCTTAAAGGGTTTAGTTGAAAAAAAAATAAACCCTAGTACTGGTACTTTCTCTATCAATCTTTTTTTTTTTTACCAAACTGCTAAGTTATGGGGACGTAAACAAACCAGCACCAATTGTCAAGTTGTGGTGAAGGACAAACTCAAGCAGGCACACACACACACACACACACACACACATACACATTTCAGTTTCCGGCAACCAAATCCACTCACAAGGCTTTGGTTTGCCTGAAGCTATAGTAGAAGACACTTGCCCAAGTTGCCATGCTGTGGGACTGAACCCAAGGCCATGTGGGAGAGAAGCAAGTTTCTTAATCGCACATCCACTTAATCGCCTGCACATTTTACAAAAAATTCCATCTCCTTGTAAATTTAGCTACCTTCATTATTTCAGAAGTGAAACATTTTTGTGGTTTGATTTTTTTACGCACCATTCATTTTCCTTCACTTATTCTTTCTAGCAGTGAAATTTGGTTAGAAGAAGATAAAAAGATGAAGCAGTTGTGATGTTGTCATCATCATCATCATCATCATTTAATGTCTGTTTTCCATGCTGGCATGGGTTGGATGGTTTGACTGAAAATGGTACACTGAGGTTCCAATCTGATTTGGTATGGTTTCCTGAACAAAAAAAAACATCGATGTTTTCCAAAGGTGGATAGTAAATTGTAGGATGCTGATCAGTAGCTTTTTGTATTTAGAGTTCAGATCTCACTGGGGTCAACTTCACTTTTTATGCTTCAAGTGTCAATAAGATAGAGTACCAATCAAATACTGGGGTTAATAGCGCAGGTTAACCTCCCCTTCAAATCTGCTGGTCCTATGCCTAAATTAGAAATTCAGTTCATCACCACCACCAACAACAACAACAGCAGCAAGAACAAGCTGGTAGAACAGTTACCATGCTGGACAAAATGCTTAGCAGTATTTTGTTTGGCTTTACATTCTGAGTTCAAAGTCTATCAAGGCTGACTTTGCCTTTCATCCTTTTGGGGTCAATAAAATAAGTCTCTGTTGAGCACTGGGGTCAGTGTAATCAACTTATGCTGTCACTGGACGTTACTGGCCTTGTGCCAAAATTTGAGACCACTATTATTGCTGCTGCTGCTGCTGTTGTTGTTGTTGTTGTGATTGACACATGCCCTTCTGGCAGCCATTATTAATAATAACTATTGTTTTTATTATTACTAAGGCAACGAGCTGGTAGAATCGTTATTGCACTGGGCATAATGCTTAGCCACATTTTGTCTGTTGCAATGTTCTGATTTCAAATTCCACTGAGGTGGACTTTACCTTTTGTCCTTTCGGTGTTTAAAATAAGTACCAGTTGTGTGCTGGTGTCGATTATTATTATTATTATTGTTATTATTATTATTATTATTATTATTATAGGCACAGGAGTGGCTGTGTGGTAAGTAGCTTGCTTTCCAACCACATGGTTCCAGGTTCAGTCCCACTGCATGGCACCTTGGGCAAGTGTCTTCTACTATAGCCTTGGGCTGACCAATGCCTTTGTGAGTGGATTTGGTAGATGGAAACTGAAAGAAGCCCGTCGTATATATGTATATATATATATGTGTGTGTGTGTTTCTGTGTCTGTGTTTGTCCCCCCAATATTGCTTGACAACCAATGCTGGTGTGTCTGTGTCCCCGTAAATTAGTGGTTCGGTAAAAGAGAATGATAGAATAAGTGCTAGGCTTACAAAGAATAAGTCCTGGGGTTGATTTGCTCGACTAAAGGTGGTGCTCCAGTATGGCCACAGTCAGATGACTGAAACAAGTAAAAGAGTATTATGATTATTATCATTATTATTATTATTATTACTTCTACTATTGCTAAGGTGGTAAGCTGGTAGAGTTGTTAACATGCTGGGCAAAATGCTTAGCGCATTTCGTCTGTCTTTACGTTCTGAGTTAAAATTCTACTGAGGTCAGTTTTACTTTTCATCCTTTTGGGGTTAATAAAATATGTACCAATTGAGCACTGGAGGTCGATGTAGTCAACTTACACCCTCTTCCCCCAACTGCTGGCCTTGTGACTAAATTTAAAACCATCATTTTTATTATTATTATCATCATCATCATCATCATCATCATCAGTAGTAGTAGTAGACAAATCCTACCAAGGTCTACATTGACTTCCATTCTTTTGGAAGCTTTGTGCCTATTACTAGAAATCAATATTTAAAAATGAAGTGTATGCAAATTTCAAATATACATCATGTAGAGCAGAGAGGGAAAGATGTTTGCAGAGAAGATTACAGGGATTTAGTTAGCTAATGAAAAGATCTGAAAGATGGTAGTAGGAAGAAAAAGAAAAATTGTGGATTTTTTCTGTCTTTTTTTTTTTGTATGAAGTGTAGGATGATAAATATAGTTGAATGAAGAAACCCGTCTAAGCCAGTGTGGCTTTAAAAAATCAGCTATTATGTTGTTCATGATAAAGATGATATGAAGCTATTTAAAATGGAGTGAAAAACTACAAAGTAATATGTAATGTTTGGTTTCTCTACTTTTGATGTCAAATATCAATGGATGTAATAGATATGTTTCTCAAAGTAATGTAGATAAGAAAGGTTAAGCTTTATAATCCTCAAATTAAAGTGAAATGTCCTGTTAAATTTAAGATGTGAAGCTTTTACAGAAGCTGGAGAGCCATCAAAGAAATAGAGAAAAAAAAATGGAACTATTTTGAGAAAAATGCTGAAGAAAATAATCAATAGATGAAGTGGAAAAAAGCTAAAAGAACTGACCCAAGATGGTGGAAAAATAGTGTGTGTGTGTGTGTTTTGTGTGTGTGTGTAATGTTATTGTATATAAGATGCAGGGACAGATGTATAGTTTAAGAAGATCACATGGTTTTGGGTTCAGTCCCACTGTACGGCATCTTGGGCAAGTATCTTTTATTATAGCCCTGGCCTATCCAATGCCTTATGAGTGAGTTTGGTAATGGAAAACTGTGTATAAGTTTGATATGTGTGTATGTGTGTGTGTGTGTGTGTATAATCATTATTATCTTCATCATCATCATCATTTAACATTCATTTCTATGTTGGTGTGCATTGGACAGTTTGACCAGAGCTGGCAAGCAGGAGAGTGGCACCAGGTTCCTGTCAGATTTGGTTTCGTCTATACAAGAGGATGACCTTCCAAAAGCTAACCACTTTGTGTGTATGTCTGTGTTTGTTATCCCTCCCCACCACTTGACTACCAATGTTAGTTTGTTTACATCACTGTAACTTAGCAGTTCTGTGGAAGAGGCTGATAGAATAAGTAACAGTCTTCAAAAAAACAGGAAAGGATTTGGTGTTGATTTGTTTCACTAAAATCCTTCATGGCCATAGTCCAATGACTGAAACAATTAAAAAGATAAAGGATATTCTTTTATTCTTTTACTTGTTTCATTCATTTGACTGCAGCCATGCTGGAGCACTGCTTAAAGGGTTTTAGTTCAAGAAGTTGACCCCAGGACTTATTCTTTGTAAGCTTAGTACTTAGTCTGTTGGTCTATTTTGCTGAACTGCTAAGTTACAGGGATGTAAACACACCAACATCGATTGCCAAGTGATGGTGAGAGTACAAGCACAGACACAAAGACGCCCACACATAGATATATACATAGATATATGATGGGCTTCTTTCAGTTTCCATCTTCCAAATTCACTCACAAGGTTTTGGTCAGCTCAAGGCTGTACTAGAAGACACTTGCCCAAAGTGCCATGCAGTGGGACTGAACCTGGAACTATGTGGTTGGGAAGCAAGCTTCTTACCACATTGCCACACCTGTGCCTGTAAGTAAATATGATAAATAATTTTGGAGTAGCAATGCATGTCTTTTAGCTGTGTATATGTATAAAATGCAATCATGAAACATTTCGATGGATATTAGAATCTTCATTCAATTGAGCTTATTTATCTTTCCATATTTATTCTTCTACTGTGTCTGTGATGAGACAGAAACTGGGTTTGAAAGAAGGCAGCTAGCTGGCAGAAATGTTAGCACGCCGGGTGAAATGCTTAGCAGTATTTCCTCTGCCGATACGTTCTGAGTTCAAATTCCGCCGAGGTCGACTTTGCCTTTCATCCTTTCGAGGTCGATTAAATAAGTACCAGTTATGCACTGGTGTCGATATAATTGACTTATTCCCTTGTTTGTCCCTTCTATGTTTAGCCCCCTGTGGGCAATAAAGAAATTGCAGGCAGTGAGCTGGCAGAAACGTTAGCATGATGGGCGAAATGCTTAGCGATATTTCATCTGCCATTATGTTCTGAGTTCAAATTCTGCTGAGGTCGACTTTGCCTTTCATCCTTTCAGGGTCGATTAAATAAGTACCAGTTACGCACTGGGGTCGATATAATCGACTTAATCTGCTTGTCTGTCCTTGTTTGTCCTCTCTGTGTTTAGCCCCTTGTGGGTAGTAAAGAAATAGGTATTTCGTTGGCCATTACGTTCTGAGTTCAAATTCCACCGAGGTTGACTTTGCCTTTCATCCTTTTGGGGTTGATAAATTAAGTACCAGTTACACACAGGGGTCGATGTAATCGACTTAATCCCTTTGTCTGTCCTTATTTTCCCCCTCTGTGTTTAGCTCCTTGTAGGCAATAAAGAAAAAAGAAAAGCTTAGCTATTAGAGTAGATAGTTGCAAGTTGCATGATGGATTGAACTAGATGACTTTTTCATTCTTTGGTCTGGTTTGACATTGTGGTCTCAAGGTAGTGAACTTTTACAGGGTTTCTGCTAGCAGCATGTCTTTTCATTTGAAGAAAAGGGAGTGTTTGAGTGAGTTGTTGCTGTTAAATTTCTGATGATATGCCAATGAGGATTTGAGGATTTGTTTATATATTTTAGCTTTTCAATGGGTTCATGAGTTGTTTGTGTGTAGAATTTTCCAAATTTAAGGTTATGTTGAGAAGGTTGACTTCTTTGGATGTGGTGGAAAACCCTACATTTTTAAAGACATTCTGTCACTCTTCTTTGGATGTAACTGGATATAGAAGTTGCAGAGCCAAGTAGTCTCTTGTCTCAGTGTGTGTGTGCATGTGCGTGGTGGGGTATGGGTAAATGCATATTCATATATCCGTGTATGTCAGTAGTTGGCACTATCCACTAAGAATTTGATACCTTGGGCTCAGCTAAGCTCTATCCTTATCCATCCCAGTTAAATATTTGTTCTGTTCTTGCAGCTTCGCTATTCATTTCGACTCACATCTGCAGCGAGTTAACCTGGAGATTCCAAGTGACAATGTAACCTTCATGTAATTAAGATATTTTTGGCCTGATGATTAGCTGAGTTGAGTACCTCTCATTGAGTAATTATTACATTAGAGGATCAGCTAACTAAGAACCATATGTAGCTAGGATTTTACCCATCACACTACCTCTGTTTGGATACATACATACATGTATGTATATATATATATATATGCACACAAACACATGAACACATACACATATGAGGATCTTCTTTCAGTTTGCATCTAACAAATCTGCTCTGTTTTCTCCTATATCCTTGGTTAGCCCAAGGATACAGGAGAAAACACATGCCCATGGTTGGGAAGAGAACTTCTTAACCACAAAGCCATACCTGTACCTAATACATAATGCTTACATCCCTTAGGTTTTCCCAAGTTTTCCAAATAGAGCTTGACATTACTTAGATTCAATGATTGGACACCAGCCAGTGCTTTCATTATATGACTGTAGGTATGTATGTATATCTAAACGTTTGTGTGTATGTAGCTGTATGTATATACATAGGTATGTGTTTGTGTGTGGATGCCATTCCACGTGTTCTCATTGATGTTGAAAAAAAATGGTTTCTTTACAGTAAGTAAAAAAAAATCTTTTGAAGGATGAGAACCTGTGGAGTGAAAAATAATTTACATGGAAATGGGTAAGGCTTGGTAGTGGGAAGAACCTCTGACTGGAAAATTTGCCTTAACAAGTCTTGTCTAACCCATATTCACCTGGAAAATACAAACATAAAACAAAACAAATTACTCACACACACTTAATCCATAACTGTGAGTCCATGCTACACCTACGTAATTGCATATATATGTGCGTATGTTTGCATATGAGTGTGTGTGTGTATACACACACATACACACATGTATGTACCTAGTCAAGCATACATGGACATCTGTAGGCAGTTGCAGACTGGGTCTAAAAATGTTGGTTGTCAGGAGTTTGAGGTAGGGGCTCACTTGCAACTACAATGCTGTCATTTAATTTTTATAACCATGAGAGAAGCCTTTTTGGTAAAAAAAAAAAGATTGTAAATATTTTCAAACAATAAGGTGTATGATTTAAGGGAGATTTGGCTGTTATTTCTAGCACATTTTACAACCACCTTCCTTGTTTCTTTGTCACTGTCACATATATGGACGTTTTTCAGTAACTTTCTTCCCATAAGCACATTCTATGGAATGGTGATGCGGAAGTAACACACATGTGGCACATTGCTGGGATGTAAGCAATGAAAAAAATTTGAACTTTAACACCTTCCCCCCCATCAACCTGGGCAGTAAATAAGTTCATAATTGTTTATAAGAAATCATAATACTTAATAAGCAATATAGTAATATGTAATATAAAAATATAGTTATATAACAATATGCTTATAAACAATTATGAACTTATTTCACTGCCTATTTTCAATACTTACATAAACTGTTTAAACACAAAGCCTCTCTTAACATTTTTTTATCATTGTCAAAGATTCTATTTCTTAACATTTTCTTATCATTGTCAAAGACTCTACCACAGTATTTCAATACATCTGTGTTAACTAATTTTTAACACCACAAAGGCTACACAAAGCCTTGCACTTTACTTTTGAAAATCATTTTAAAAAAAGTGAAACCGGTCAAGTCAATAAACATCTTTAAAAGACCTCTACATTTTCAAATCCTCTTGCCTATATATTTTCACTTGTGCAGTACCTTCCAGTTTTACTTTGTTATATATACATATGTGTGTGTGTATGCATGTGTGCATGTGTATGTATGTATGTATATATATGTATATATGCATTAATCTATAATACATTAGAAGTGAGCTTGAATCTTGCTTGCTTGCAATGTTACCCAGCCAAACTGGTGCATAATGAGAAAATACTACAAATTAAGTTTCCCCTGAATATGAGCTGAATAAAACAAGTTTCATGTAAATCAGACAACTGGTTGTTGAGCTATTAGGGGTTTTCAGGGCATAAATACCCCAAAATGGTACATAATGGGAAAATACACCAAAAATAACTTAACCCTCAAAGGAAAGAAACTAACCTTTTGATTAGACACAGTGACTTGACAATGGAAAAATACAAGTTGTTTTTTACAGTAAATGTTTCTATTTTCACTTTTGTTAAGCACAATATTTTAATCATTTAGAAATATTTTCAAGTGATTTCAGAAATGTAAGTTATTTGTACAGTTAGTATTTATATTTTAGCTTTCTTTAAACAGACAACATTTTAATGTTTTTTTAAAAATTATTTTCAAGTGAATACCATTACAAACATTTTTTTTGGCATATTCAAAAAATATTTTAAAGTGAAAACGACTTTAAAAATATGGTAAATATTTCATAAAAGACCCATTCATAACCTCAATGTGAAGTAATTTTTTCCATAGGTTTATTTTCAAGTACATTCAACATATCTTACCTCCAATGATTTGGTTGCTATTTCTAGCACGTCCTGCTACCACTTAACAGCTATTTGCAATAAAGGACCTGAAATACCTGTTACGTGATAGCAGAGCATGCAAGAAATAGTAGCCAAATCTTTCCTTTTCTGGGGAAAGGAGCTGTTTATGCGTGATTTTGATGTCTCATTCATTGAAAGCATGCGAAATAACCTGGAAAAGAAAAAAATACCCACAAAACAAAACTCCATTGCTGGGAAACTCAGACTTTCCCAGTGACCCAACGGGTCATAGGTAATCTAGTACATATGTAAATTTAGTTACATTTTATTACCACTGACTAACTGTCTGCTGTATCATATATTTTAATTTCTATTAACTCCCTAGGGAATTCTTTGACCAACTGCTTTGCTTAATTGTTTTATTTGGGTTTTTTTTAAAATTTTTATTCTTTCTCTAAGACTTCAGATATTTTCTTTGAAACCAAAGATTTTTTTCATAGGCCCCTTACATACTAGCATGGCTCCCCGCATAAAGACTCTAATGTCTAAGGGACCCACTTGCCAACAGGCAAGCTGGTAACCTGGCCAATCTGCCACTGTCTGTAGGAATAACTTTAACCCTTTCGTTACTGTATTTATTTTGAGATGCTCTGTGTTTCTTTCAATTACTTTAAATAAAACAAAGAATTTAGTAAAATAACTTAGTTATCATTCAGCTAGTGTTAGGAACATAAATTGTGACTAAGGTTTAATGAAAGATTTTAATCCAAGACTTATGAAAACAAGACATTTGTACTCGGAGCCAGAGGCGGTTTTAGCCGGGTTGGTAACGAAAGGGTTAACTCAATTTCCCTGAATTTAACTCTACTACAACTATCACCATGACTATCACTACTACCATGACTACAGCTATGACGATCTGCTGTTATCTGGACTCTCTCATCTTGCCGTTCCAGATTTCATGGTTGCCATTTTGACCCACATTGTTCACTCGGCTTGATTCATGTTCCATTGTGGAAGAATTGTAAAAGCTGTCATATTTTCATTAAAGTAATTTTCACTCTAATTTAACTGTTTTGTAATATGTAATACGTAATCTATTTTAATAATTAATTACGATGAAAAATATAAATTGGAAAATATTGAAAAAGAAACTAGACAAAAACAACTGAATGCAAATATATTTCACCTCTCATATCTGATCACACGTTTGTCTAAGTGAATTATAGATAAAGCGTTCGTATTGTTATTAATGTAAAGAATAACCAAAAATAATGTCATGAAATTCCTGTGCAACATAAATATCCAAAAATTTGATGTGGTGGTGATGGTGATGGGGAATAGATTGGAATGTCAGTCAATCACATGATATTATTTTGACTATAGGGAGGTAAATTTAGTTCGTTAAGTCCAATGTTAGCACTGATGTAAGTATAAATGCCAGAAGAAAAAAAAACACATTATAACAAAAATCTTTGAGAATGAGAGAGCAAGGATGGATGGGGAGTAGTTCATAGTGGTTTCCATTCATTACTGGAGAATTTTACTTGCTCTTCTTAATTTAATGCTGGAATTAAAATGGTAAGTGGGAATACCTTTTTAGAATAAACACGAACTAGTTATATACTCTTGACTGATAGCATTGATTGTATTGATTACTTGGTATAGCTGTAGGATTTTGAGTTTTTAGAGGAAATGAGAAGTGAATGATTGGGAGGTTTAGGTCCTTTCCTAAGGGTTAGCAACATCAGTGAAATTGCAACATATCTGAAACCAGATGGTAAACTTCACTCCAGTTCTCTAGATAAACCTTGATTCATGTAACTCTGGATTGATAATATTGATTTCAAATTCTGGCACAAGGCCAACAATATTGGAGGAGGCGATAAATCGATTACATCGACCCCCCCCCCCAGTGTTCAACTGGTACTTATTTTATTGACCCTGAAAGGATGAAAGACAAAGTTGACCTTGGCAGAATTTGAACCCAGAATGTAAAGAAGGACAAAATGCTGCTAAGCATTTTGCCTGGTTTTTCTAACAGTTCTGTTAGCTTGTCTCTGGGTTGATAATATTAAGCACACAGAAAGAAAAGAAATCAAAATGTCAGTAAAGTCACCTTGACCAACAGCCAACTCTTTAACGTTCAGATAACACTGTCAAATGTAACATTTGTTTATTCACATTGTTTTGAATTAATCATGCATTATCTTGCAGATTCGAGATTTTGATGATGTGAATACTCTTTTACTCTTTTACTTGTTTCAATCATTTGACTGCGGCCATGCTGGAGCACTGCCTTTAGTCGAGCAAATTGACCCCGGGACTTATTCTTTGTAAGCCCAGTACTTATTCTATCGGTCTCTTTTGCCGAACTGCTAAGTGACGGGGATGTAAACACACCAGCATCGGTTGTCAAGCAATGCTAGGGAGACAAACACAGACACACACACACATACATATATATATATACATATATACGACAGGCTTCTTTCAGTTTCCGTCTACCAAATCCACTCACAAGGCATTGGTCGGCCCGGGGCTATAGCAGAAGACACTTGCCCAAGATGCCGCGCAGTGGGACTGAACCCGGAATCATGTGGTTGGTTAGCAAGCTACATACCACACAGCCACTCATGCGCCTATATGTTTATGTTTAGAATGGCATTGTAGGATAGTTGTGAAAGGCTGGTTTGAACACAAACCATGTAGAATATTTGGGACATATATGACCGATTTAAATGCTAAAGGGTTAAACATCCATTATTCTATGTCAGCATTGGTTGGACAGACCTGCTCGCCATTTGATATAGCATCCCTGACACATCAATCCTTTGTCATCCTCATTGTAACAATAATAATCCCGAAACCAGCCTCATCACTTCTTTACAACTCTGTGTTGGCTTTTATATGATGTGAGTACCTTCGATTAGTATCAGAAGGAATCTTTTTTCATTCAGCAAGTATTGTCCATTTGTTTCATGTCCATGTTAGATTTGTTTAGACATATTCATTGTTACTTTTTAATGTCCAGCTGAATGCTCTTGTGCTCTACACTTCATATAAGTTGATATTGCTTATCCAACACATTTCACTCATCACCTCTTTAGACACTTGCATATTGTCAATTCTACAATCTATGTCCACTCAGCATCACACTCTTTTACTCTTTTACTTGTTTCAGTCATTTGACTATGGCCATGCTGGAGCACTGCCTTAAGTCGAGCAAATCGACACCAGGACTTATTCTTTGTAAGCCTAGTACTTATTCTATTGGTCTCTTTTGCCGAACCGCTAAGTTACAGTGACGGAAACACACCAGCATCGGTTGTCAAGTGATGTTTGGGGGACAAACACAGACACACAAACATATACACACACACACATATATATATACATACATACGACAGGCGTCTTTCAGTTTCCGTCTACCAAATCCACTCACAAGGCTTTGGTCAACCTGAGGTTATAGTAGAAGACACTTGCCCAAGGTGCCATGCAGTGGGACTGAACCCGGAGCCATGTGGTTGGTAAGCAAGCTACTTACCACACAGCCACTCCTACGCCTACATTTGTCCAAATGAGTACCAGTTATACATTATGTTCAGTTATATCCCTCCCCTAATGAAAAAGAGGATTTCAAGAAGTTTTCTCAGCTATCAAATTAACTGATGAACATTTTAACTCGAGTATGAAACAGCCACCATTAATGAACAGATACATATGAGTTTTACTGAAGACAATGATGGTCACATCAGTACCTATATGTGCATGTAAACATACACACACACAATGTCACATGTTATTTGAAGATTTGCAGAGTTGGAATATCAAATATATAACATATTTCCAGATCTAGCCACAATTTAGTTTCACCTTTATATATTTATTTTTTTTAATCTGTGGAGATTTTTTATGCATAATATAACATTCAGAACCCAGTATACTAGGGTATTTGGAGAATTTATTGATTTGTGAAATATGCACAAAGCCTTACATTTTTGGGGAAAGTTTGGTTGATGAAATCAATGTCAGAATTTGACTTCAGAAGGATAAAAAGTGATGTTAACTTCAGCAACATTCAAAACTTACATTATCTCCTAGGTGTCGAAAGTGCTTTTAGACTAAGTATTTTCTTCAATATTATGCTGAAAAATAAAATGTTCATTAAAGCAAAGAGAATATTTGTAATGAATAATATAAACATTAGTTGAAAATACAGACTTCATTTTCATTTCCTCACCCACCCATTTCTTGTAAAATAACTAAATATCATATTTGATGGCATAAAAGACCCATGGGAACATTATATACACCCCAATTTCAACAGCACATATATGGGGGAAATGTTTTTTAGTGCATTAAAGCATTGAATATTTAAGGAATCTATAAGGTGGCAGAATCGTTAGCACACCAGGCAAAATGTTTTGCAGCATTTTGTCTGTCTTTACATTCTTTGTTCAAATTCTGCTGAGGTCGACTTTGTCTTTCATTCTCTCAGAGTTTATAAAGTAAGTGCCCTTTGAGTACTGGGGTTGACCTAATCGACATTAGCCCCCCTCTCCTGAAATTGCTGGCCTTGTGCCAAAATTTCAAACCAATATTTAAAGTGATCTAACAGAACCTTACAAAACGTCACAAAAGTACCTTAGCCATTTCATTGTTATGATTATTCCTTTTACAGCACAAGTAATAATAATAATGTTTAAGTAAATATCATTATTATGAAATCAGGCTAGAAAAGACTATCTGGATTAAAACTAGCCTGAAACTAGTAATGAGTGACAGGGACAAAATTGACAAAATGAGCTTATGGAAGGCTCAATTTTGCATGTAGCAGCTGGGGTGAATTCTTGAGACAATTTTTGGGAGCAAAAAAATGTGTCTTATATACCATCAAATATGGTATCTTGTATACCTTGGACCCAATCAGTTAACCTGATCTTGACTCCAAGCCAACAAGGACAGCTAACACTGAAATAAATGTTTACCTAGTTATCCCTAGCTCCAAATTATCTTTATCATGAAAGATATGAAAAATCTATTGGGTTGTCCGGAAAGTTCGTGCCAATTTTTAAAGGAAAGAAAAAGATTGATAAATACTTGTCATTACATTTTTAATCAACCAAATATGAACCATTTTGTTGCACAATGCGTTTCCATCTTTCCTTTAACTTGAAAATACCCTCTTCCCAGAATTGAGGTGGTTTCATGGCAAAGAATTCATCAAGGTATCTTTTTATGTCATCCAAGGAATTGAAATTTTTACCATTAACACTATTCTGCAGAGACTTGAATAAGTGGAAATCCGAAGGAGCAATATCTGGTGAATATGGAGAGTGGAGTAACACATCCCAGCCAAGTTGCAGCAATTTTTGTCTGGTTCCCAAAGCATCAAGTGCCGAAAATGAACTTTCTTATCTTCCATTTTAAAGGGTTACAGAATTAACACAGGTTATAGGAACATAAATCTTCTTCCACGAAAAGATAGCTTAAACTGTGCTCTAAATGGAGGCGTAGTCAAATCCTATTTTATGGACTCAACCATGTTCTAAAATAAGTCGAAAAATAAGCTGCTATAAATCGGCAATGACTTTCCAGACAACCCAATATTTTAGAAATCAAGCTATTCAGGTTATAGGAACATAAATCTTCTTCCACGAAAAGATAGCTTAAACTGTGCTCTAAATGGAGGTGTAGTCAAATCCTATTTTATGGACTCAACCATGTTCTAAAATAAGTCGAAAGGTAAGCTGCTATAAATCAGCAATGACTTTCCAGACAACCCAATATTTTAGAAATCAAGCTATTCTGCTTTTCTGAGTAACACTACCATGAATTGCATCAACCAAGAGTTTAAACACACAGTGCTTGTGTTGCATTTCTATGTTGTAGTCATCCATGCTTACAATACAGACAAATCCTTCCATAACTCTATACGTGCACCTGTGTGTCTGTAGTTGCTGTAGCTTATTCCCAGGTCTAATGTGATTGTGTGAACCTATGATCAAAGACATTTCAGCCATGACCATCCAATCATTCATTTAGACATAATGTATTTAAGATTACATTATATAATGTTTCCTTTTTATTAAGAGCCTGTACTCAAGTGATAGTCTGTACTGTTACACAGCAGCTGAAGCAGGGTATCATTGATGTTTTAGGTCATCAGCTGACCGTTTATTCCTGTAGGTGAGATGCACTTAGTTTATTCATGTCTGCCAAAATGGTAGGCCATTTGCACTTATACTTTGAACTTACTTATACTAATGTGTGCATGGAAATGTGCGTGTATATATGCGTGTATGTATGTGTGAAGGAGTGATTCTATCTATATGTATATAATGTGTGTTTGTGTGTGTGTTTATATTTATATACACACACCTAATCACATTCATGCATACATATATATATGCATATATATATGGGTGTATATGTCTATATGTACGTGTGCATATATGTATGTATATATATATGTATATGTGTATGTATATATAAATATATATACATATAGAGAGAGAGAGATAGATAGATAAATATGTTTGTGCATAGATATATATGCATATATATATGGGTGTATATGTCTATATATACGTGTGCATATATGTATGTATATATATATGTATATATGTATGTATATATAAATATATATATATATATATAGAGAGAGAGAGAGAGATAGATATGTTTGTGCATGTATATGTATATATGTATATGCATGTACGTATGTGTGTGTGTGTTTGTGCATGTGTATTGATGTCAGTATGTAAGATCTGAAACAAGACAAGTTATAATGTCTATTTTACTTGTATTATTGTCTTGTCAGTTAATTTGTAGTTTTCACCAAGCTATGATTCCAGTCTAAATTCACTTACACATGTCAGTGGCGATTGTTATTGATTAGTCTGAGGTTCGACACAACACTCCATCTATGTGTGTTTGCTATTTCAAATTCTCTTGTGGTGCTTTTCTACGCAAGCTAGCCATGTATGACTCTCTGATACACTAATGGGCTAACAATGGCTTAGCACGACTAGCTAAAACTATCAAGATTTGATTTATTTGAAAACAATCTTGTGTCTAAATAGATTTCAGCACGTGTGTGTCTGTCTGTGAGAATGTATATATGTAGTATACAGACACGCAATTGAAGTTCAGATCTTCATTACAGTTTTTAGGTTAAATACATGAGAGATTATTAGATATTTAGATGTTCAGCCCTTCCTTTTTGTATTGACAAGTGTGGGTTGTATGATCAGGAGATGTTTATTTTTGCTATGCTAATTGTTAAGAAGAGTTGGTGATCAAATAAAGCATCTAAAAGAAGGGGAAAAAACTCCAAATCAACACACGCACACACATGTGCATGCACATGCACACGTGAATGTTTTGTCATTCACATCTTTCACATTCATTTATATACCTAGTATTTCCAACCCAGACCTTGTGTATTTCATTGTGGGAAACTGTAGAAATTTGTCAGCTGGACTGTGTCAAAGATTTAATGTATTTGATGTCCATTCAGTGCTGGATTAACCATTAAGCAAAATAAGCAGAATGGCCAAGTGGTCTAAGGCACCAGGTACGTTAACCAGATGATGATGATGAAGCACGTGCTTGGGGCACCACAGAAATAGTAAATGGTTAATGGCACTAAAGAAATCATTTTAAACTTGCCAAAATAGTATTTGCAGTGGTTTATATGATCAGAAATATAATTTCAAAGTGTTCATGGTGTCATAGTGAGGATCTGATCAAAGACTTTTGCTATTAAAAAACAGGAAAAAACTTTTGAAATATAAATAAAGTGGAAGTAGAGAAAAATAAACTTTATTTTTTCTATCTTACTGTTAGATTTGTTCCATTTTGAAAAATAAAAAAAATTATTTTATGGTTTATTATTGTTTATACTTTGACTCACATATATATAGAGGCACTGAAATCTTTTAAGTGCTTAGGGCCTGTGACCATCCTAGGTCCTATATACAGTTTGACCTCCTATAATCTTTAATGAACTAAAAACTTATCCCTGAATATGCATGCCTGGCACGTGTTTTTATGCTATCAAATACAATAATCTGTCACACATTTTAACACCACCACTTGGCCTTTTGGAAGTCTTTAGGAGAGTCCACTCTGTTGCAAATATTTGGACTTGGTGTCTGATGTGAAAATAATCCTTAAGTTGTGCTTTCTGTCCTACCTTTCATTATATGTATTTTGAAGCAGAGGTTTTTGGTAAATTTTTATCAGTGTGTGAAGCAGGACAAACTATTTCAGTAAACAAAGATAATCCTATATATTATAAACCATGTACACATAGAAGTGGGCCTATAACCTAGGCATCCAATCAAACCTTGACCATTCCTTCTCTTTTAAAATTTTGACTCCTGTAGTCCTCTGTGTGTGTGTGTGTGTGTGTGTGTACATATAGATACACATACATATGTACATTTTATCCATAAACCTTAGTTTGACAAAATATATTTTGTCAAACTAGCAATTACAGATAAAATTTTTATTCACCCAGACTTATCTTTGAGTCCTTTATTCTAAGTGACCAGACATAACTTCTTTGAACTTGTCATATCCTGGAATGTGTGTGTGTGTGTGTGTGTGGTGTGTGTGTGTGTGTGTGTGTGTGTGTATATATGTATATATATGTACTTACATATGAGACCAAAGTATATGTATGCTGCCATATGTATATAAAAAGGAATACAAAAGATGGGACAAGAACGCAAAACATCCAGACAGATGATACAAAAAAGGGACCAGAAAAACTGTCCTTGATTTTTGTTGTCCCCTTTTTGTATCATCTGTCTGGATGTTTTGCATTCTTGTCCCATTTTTTGTAATCCTTTATATATATATATATATATATATATATATATGTCTATATATTTAACAGAAATGATAGTGAAGGATTATCAATACTTCATAAGCTCTCTGTTGGTACACCAGGCTAACAATATTGTCTAGATTAGTGAAGAACTTCAAGTATTCTTATGGCAAGGCCCGAAGGTTATGTTTCATCACAATTCTATATTATAAATCCATGGTTAGGGTCCAGACAAACTGGTTTTTACACAGATGATAAGACAAAGTATATATAATAATCATTACATATTTTTCCTTTATTATAGCAAATTTGGCTTACACCTGTTTCCAGTAGTCATTATAGGTACATTACTGATAGGTTTACTCAATTGCCCTATTGATCAGTTCAGAAAAATTGAATGATCTAAAAGAATTAATGCTACTTCCATCAGAGCTAAGCCAAATCTGTTCTGGTAAAGAAAAAAAATGTAATGACCTTTATTTATACCTTGTCTTATATATCAGGTTAAGTAAAAAGTAAGCAGCATCTTGAACTATGAAGAATTTGTACCAGATTTTTACAGAGTTGTGAATTTTTTAAATACATTTTTTTGCAATTGTCTGATGATACTGACACAGATGTGCCCAAATGCATCAATAAATTAACATTGATATTTTTTACTGTTGTTACAATAATCTGAAGTTGAACTGTCAAAGTGCGATATTCAGGCAATTTTACTATTCAACTTCAAAAAAAGACATAAAGCAGCTGAAGCTGTTCGTGATATCAACGAAACATTTGGTGAGAAAATTACCAGTGAGTGGTCTGCTTGAAAATGGTTTAAATGATTTTGCAATGGAAACCTGAGCCTTGAAGATTGTGAGTGTAGTGGACGCCCATCTGTCATCGATGACTGTCAATTAAGGACAGTCATTGAGAAAGATCCACATAAAACCATTCAAGAACTGGCAAAAGAAATTCAAGTTAGACAAACTGCCTGCAACCATTTGAATGTGATCTGAAAACCAAAATATGCGCAGATATGAAATTTGCTTGTCGCTTCTTTTCTATAACCAGACCGATCCATTTTTTGACAATATTGTAGCTTGCATTGAAAAGTCGTCTCTGTACAATAATAAAAATGTTCTTCGCAGTGGTTGGACCAAATGAAGCACCAGAAACCTTCCCTAAACCTGAGTGCTTCAAAAAGGTTATGGTGATTGTTTGGTGGTGTACTGCTGGATTCATCCACTATAACTTCTTAAAACCTAGAAAAACCATTACTGCAGAAACATATTGCCATGAAATTGCCAAAATGTACAAAAAACTGTTACCTCTCCATCCCAGACTGGTCAACAAAAGAGGGCCAATCATTCTTCATTATAATGCTCGACCACACGTTTCACTAATGACACTCCAGAAGTTAAGGGAAATTGGCTACCAAGTTCTTCCCCTCCCAGCTTATTCTCCAGACCTTTCTCCTACCAACTGCCACTTTTTCAAGCATCTTGATGATTTCCTGTGAGAGAAGGAGTTCAAAAATCAAACTGATGCTGAAAGTGCATTCAAAGAGTTCATCAGCTCCAGAACTCCAGATTTTTATGTTACCGGAATAAACAAACTTGTAACTCATTGGCAAAAATGCGTTGATTGCAATGGTTCTTACTTTGAAGAATAAACTTTCTGCATTGTTGAAATGTATTGTGATGAATTTTATGTTTCCAAATGTTGCTTACATTTTACTCAGCCTGATACACACACACACAAACACACACTCTATGTGTTATTCCTGTACCGGTGACACGTAAAAAGCACCAACTGATTGTGGCCGTTGCCAGCCTCCCCTGGCACCTGTGCCAGTGGCACGTAATAAGCACCCACTACACTCACGGAGTGGTTCGCGTTAGGAAGGGCATCCAGCTGTAGAAACACTGCCAGATCAGACTGGAGCCTGGTGCAGCCTCCTGGCTTCCCAGACCCTGGTCGAACCGTCCAACCCATGCTAGCATTAAACGATGATGATGATGATGATGATGAATTTGGATGCTATTTCTATTAGTTCAAGCAACCATGTATAGAATTCCTCACTGAGTTGTCAATTTTGTTGTCATTGTCAGCACTTAAATAGTATTGGATCATCAAAATTAATAAAGACATAACACTGGAAAAGATATAATCAACCACATTGAAAATCATATGATTTTATTTGTTGACATTAGCAGTCATTAGTGTGTAGTTAATTGCATACCTAAATGAATACTTTTATTTAAAACTAGCAATGTATTTTTAGATTATTGTTCAATACCAAATAACTGATGCATTGCAGAATTTATCTGTGGAATATCAACCATCACTGTATAATTAGACAGTTGTAAATGCATTATCTGTTAATATAGAATACATTGGCAGACAGAAAAAGAAGTCAGTTGGACTAGTTTGAATCCTGCTTTTCATCAATGACTGAGATGTCTTTATAACTGTTAGTAAAAGTATTGCTTTTAAAGCTACTATAATTAAGTGCCTCAGTAAGATGGTGTTTTGGCAGTCATTAGCATGCCAGGCAAAATGCTTAGCAGCATTTGTTTGGGAGATAGGGTGGATGTGAAGCAGCTGTGATGGCAAGAGTGAGACTTGGCTGGGTGAAGTTCAGGGAATGTGGAGCATTGTTATATGGGAAAAGGTTCTCATTGAAGATGAAAGGTAAGGTCTATAGTTGTGTGGGAGTGAGACATGGTATCTGAGGGAGAGAGAGATGGCAAATTTGAGAAGGACTGAGAGAGCAATAGTGAGAGAAATGTGTGGTGTGAAGCCGTTTGATAAGAAGAGGACTGAGGACTTGATGGGGATGTTGGGGTTTGATGAATCTGTGGAACGGCTGGCAAGGGTGAATGGAGTGTGGTGATATGGGTATGTGCTGAGGAGGGTGCTTAAGTTTGAGGTAAATGGACTGAAAGCGAGGTAGACTGAGGAAAATGTGGAGGAAATTGGGATAGTTGGCTTGAGAAAAGAGAATGCCCAAAACAGGGTAAGATGGTGTTAGGGCAGTTGCTATGGCCTTGAGGTAGATCTGGCCACAAGGAAGAAAACCTGGATTTCAAACATTGGATGATGATGATGATGATTCCACCAAGGTCAACTTTGCTTTCATCCTTTTGGAGTTGATAAAATAAGTACCAGTTGAACACTGGGATCAATGTAATTGACTAGCCCCTCCTCCAAAATTGCAGGTCTTGTAAAAAAAATTTGGGTCCATTATCAAATGCTTGAGTAACATGACTTGACCGATTTGCACATGTAATACATTTTTAGCAGCTACTTCAATTAATACTGGTGCATTGTTTTAATATATTACTAGTTTTTGTTTAAACTGCATCTGGTGGTAGGGTCCTGGTTCTGGAGTTCCACGATTTTGAGGAGTGTGGAACCACCTCTTAGCAGCTATTGTTCCCAGGTTTAATCTAGCTCTGAGTAGTAGCACCTGTCAGGGTCCCAGCTACAAGTTAACTAGCATGTAACATACAAGGCAGGGCACAGGATGCAGCATGGTAGATGTGAACTATTTTGGCAAATGAAGTTATTGAATCAATGATAAATATTTAGTGGCTGTGTGGTAAGTAACTTGCTTACCAACCACATGGTTCCGGGTTCAGTCTCACTGCGTGGCACCTTGGGCAAGTGTCTTCTACTATAGCCTCAGGCCAACCAAAGCCTTGTGAGAGGATTTGGTAGATGGAAACTGAAAGAAGCCTGTCGTATATATGTATATATATATATATATATATATATATATATATATATATATATATGTATGTGTGTGTGAATATGTTTGTGTGTCTGTGTTTGTCCCCCCAACACTGCTTGACAATCAATGCTGGTGTGTTTACGTCCCTGTAACTTAGTGGTTTGGCAAAAGAGACCGATAGAATAAGTACTAGGCTTACAAAAGAATAAGTCCTGGGGTCGATTTGCTCGACTAAAGGCGGTGCTCCAGCATGGCCACAGTCAAATGACTGAAACAAGTAAAAGAGTAAAAAGAGAGTAGATGCTGAGCAGACAAACAAGCAACAAACTGTCAATGGCTAAATAAACTAGTTCAGTTTGTGAACAACTGCTATTATCTGTTCTTGTGGTGTGCACGGATGAGGTATTTCTGCTTGTTTAAAGCATCGCTTAATTGGGACAGCTGGTATGGAAGAGTTGCATTGGTCCAAGCAAGTCACCTGACCAGATGATGATGTACATCAGTGATTATCAGCCATTTTTATCTATGGATCCCTTTTGATTACACTTTTATTCTGGTGGGCCCCCATAGCTATTCAATGTTTAAAACCTAGTTTTATAGATACTTCTTTCAAAATTCCTATTTTGTTTATTGTACATTCCCTTGTGTAGGTTGAATTATGTAAAATGCCAGAGAAAGAAATCAAGCTGTTTCATGCAATAGATACATCTAAAGCAAAAGATTTTCATGGGCCCAAAAATACTACTGTGGCCCCAATTTATTATTTTGTTTGTGGACCACCTCAAAATCTTATATGGACCCCAGTTGAGAACCACTAAACACAGGGTTGGTTAAAAATTGGTATATCTATTGATATATCCTGTAAAAAAAAAAAACACGATTTTTTCGTGGCCGTCACCAGTACCGCCTGACTGGCCCCCATGCCAGTGGCATGTAAAAGCACCCACTACACTCTCGGAGTGGTTGGTGTTAGGAAGGACATCCAGCTGTAGAAACTCTGCCAGATCAAGATTGGAGCCTGGTGCAGCCATCTGGTTCGCCAGTCCTCAGTCAAATCATCCAACCCATGCTAGCATGGAAAGTGGACGTTAAACGATGATGATGATGATGTAGTACAGCATAACATTGAAACAAAAAAATCATGAACCCACTGCTAAGTTGTCAATTATGTTAGTTACCAAGAAGGCAATATATGTGCAACCATGGCTGTGTGGTTAAGAAGTTTGCTTCCCAACCATGTGGTTTTAGGTTCAGTCTCACTGCACAGCACTTTGGGTGATCTTCTACTGTAACCCTGGATTGACCAAAGCTTTGCTGAGTGGATTTGGTAGCTGGAAACTGAAAGGAGCCCACTGCGTGTGCATGCATGTGTGCGTGTATCGCCTTGTCTTGACATCACATGACACTTGTAAATAAGTATCACTGTCATACCAGCAGTGGCATTCGTTTCCAGTATTCTGTGAATACATGTTTGGTCGTAAGGAAACATTACCTTACTTGGTGAGTACAGGTGAGAGCTGGCTATAGGAAGGGCGGCATCTGGTCATAGAAAATCTGCCTCAATAAACTCAGGCAAACATGGAAAAGTAGACATTAAATGATAATAATAACAGCAATGAGAATAATAATAATAATAATAATAATAATAATAAGCCTTTCTACTATAGGCAGAAGGCCTGAAATTTGTGGGGATGGCACTAGTCAATCACATCGACCCTGGTGTTTCACTTGTACTTAACTGATTGACCCCCCCCAAAAGATGAAAGGCTAAGTTCACCTCAGAGGGATTTGAACTCAGAATGTAAAGATATACAAAATGCCACTTAGCATTTCACCTGGCATGCTAATGACTCTACCAGCTTGCTGCCATAATCATAATAATAATAATGATAAAATAATAATAATAATAATAATAATTATTATTATTATTATTATTATTATTATTATTATTATTATTAAAGAACGGCAATAGCCCAACATGTCGTGTATGTCAACAACAAAATGAAACCATTGATCATGTTGTCTCCAAGTGCAGTCTTCTAGCGCCTACAGAGTATCTCAACAGGCATGATAGAGCTGCACAATATATTCACTGGGTAATTTGCAAAAACTTGGATTTGCCCCTTGAAAAAAAACTGGTGGGAACACAAACCACCTCCAGTGCTTGAAAATGACCACATCTCACTCCTCTGGAACTTCACCATTCAAACTGACAGAAAGATAGATGCAAATAGGCCAGACATCATATTGAAAGACTTCAGATAAATAACATGCCTCCTCATTGATATGACTGTCCCAATTGATATAAACGTATCTGTCAAGACCTACCAAAAACTGAGCAAATATAAAGATCTTGAAGTAGAAATCAGCAAACTGTGGAACCTGAAGAATAAAACAATACCTGTTGTCATAGGTGCCCTGGGAATGATAGCAAAAGGGGCTGATTGCTACTTAACTGAGGTATCAGGAAACCCAAAAATGGCAGAAATTCAAAAGATAGTGCTCATAGGAACTGCTCATATCCTACGCAAAATACATTCTATGTAATCTCATGGTTTAAAACAAACATAATTTGCGTTTTTTTCAAAAATTTTTTTTTTAGACATTCACTAGTACAACACCAAAAAAAAAGCCAAATATATGGCACACTAGGCATAACAACAACATGGACTTCCAACCTGTTGTCTCTTAAGGTCTCTGGGTGAGACTTGGAGCCAACTTGTACAAATATAAAGCAAAGGTCAAACATAGAATAATAATAATAATAATAATATAACAACAACAATGATAATTGTGTGTGTGTGAAGGTGCATGGCTTAGTGGTTTGGATGTTGCACTCATGATTGTAAGAGTGTGGTTTTGATTCCTAGACCAGGCATTGTGTTGTGTTCTTGAGCAAGACACTTCATTTCACGTTGCTCACAATGATCATTTTCATCATCTGACATGTAACACATCATGCACCTGTACAGTTAATTTTGATTTGATGGAGAGAGTGAGGTTGTGTGAACACAAGCATTTGACTACTATAAACAAATCATCTGTGCAGGTCGTTCGGCAGGAAATTGCAGAACCCTCATCTGTTGTCTAATGATGGAAAAGTCCGTGATACATATTCTTTTACATTTTTTCTTTTATTCTTTTACTTGTTTTAGTCATTTGACTGTGGCCATGCTGGAGCACCGCCTTAAAGGGTTTTAGTCAAAGGGTTTTAGTCAAAGAAATTGACCCCAGGACTTATTCTTTGTAAGCCTAGTACTTATTCTATCAGTCTCTTTTGTCAAACTACTAATTTACAGGGATGTAAACACACCAACATTGGTTGGGACAAACACAAATGCAAAGATACACACAGATATATACATATAAATGTGTATGTATATATATACATATAAATGTGTATGTATATATATATATATATATATAAATGTGTATATATATATTATATATCACCGTGACCGACCAGGCTATCAGATGTTGTTTCACATCGCTGGTCACAATGCGTTTCGCATTGTTTTAGCCTTCAAATGACACCACCCTGCTGGCTAAGCGAGCAGGCCAACAGAAGAA
>NC_043014.1:13924643-13949643 GCF_006345805.1 Octopus sinensis | reverse complement strand
AAAAGAATATATATATACACACACTCACATATATATAGTGTTGTTTTTTTTTAAGACAGCCAGGTGTGATTTGAGTGTTTATTTGGTGGTTTTTTTTAGTAGGTCAAGCAACTATGTAGAGAGGTTGCTTCACTGACTTGTCTTTTTTTGTTGCTGTGTTTAATGTTATCATAATTAATGGATCATTAAAAATTCATAATGGCTTAATACTGAAAAAAAAATCAAGAAACAAAGGCGAAAAGAAATACTGGCATTGGATCTATTAACTGCATTAAGAATGACATGTTTCTACTTGTTGACAGGTATTGTCATCAATCATTAGTCTGCATCTCGTTATGAATCTAGATACTTTTATTTAAAACTAGCAATGTGGCTACTGCTGCTCTCCTCCGCCTCCGCCTCCTCTTCCTCCCTCTCCTCCTCCTCCTCATCATTTTCCTCCTCATCATCATCTTCCCCTTCCTACCCTCCTCCTCCTCATCATTTTCCTCTTCCTCCTCCTCCTCCTCCTCATCTTCCTCCCCCTCTCCTCCTCCTCATCATCTTCCTCTTCCCCCCCATCCTTATCCCCTCTCCCCCTCCTCCGCCTCCCCATCTTCCTTCTCCTCCTCCTCCTCCTCCTCCTCAAAGCAGTGAGCTGGCAGAATCCTTAGCGTGCCGGGCAAAATGCTTCATAGATCTTTTCAGGGTCTATGAAATAAGTACCAGTTACATACTAGGTGTGTAAGTAATCAATTAATCCCCTCCCCCAAAATTTCAGGCCTTGTGCCTTTCGTAGAAAACATTATTATTATCATTATTTGTTTCTTTATTACCCACAGGGGGCTAAACATAGAGGGGACAAACAAAGACAGACAAAGGGATTAAGTTGATTACATTGACCCCAGTGCGTAACTGGTGCTTTTTTAATCGACCCCGAAAGGATAAAAGGCAAAGTCCACCTTGGTGGAGTTTGAACTCAGAATGTAACAGCAGATGAAATATCACTAAGCATTTTGCCTGCCGTGCTAATGTTTCTGTCAGCTCACTGCTTTTATTATTATCATTATTAAGGCAGCAAGCTGGCAGAAACGTCAGCATACTGAGCAAAATGCTTAGTGGTATTTTGTCTGTCTTTATGTTCTGAGTTCAAATTCTGCCGAGGTCGACTTTGCCTTTCATCCTTTCAGGGTCGATTAAATAAGTACCAGTTACGCACTGGAGTTGATATAATCGACTTAATCCATTTGCCTGTCCTTGTTTGTCCCCTCTGTGTTTAGCCCCTTGTGGGTAGTAAAGAAATAGGTATTTCGTCTATCTTTATGTTCTGAGTTCAAATTCTGCTGTGGTTGACTTTGTCTTTCATTCTTTCAGAATCAATAAAATAAATATGAGTTAAGCACTGGGATCGATGTAATTGACTTATCCCTACCCCAAACATGCTGGCCTTGTGCCAAAATTTGAAATCATTATTATTTTCATTATTATTGTTCTTGTTGTTGTATATCTACACAGATCTAAATGGTAATGAAGCATAATTTATACAACTATTTTCTTGACAAAATGGAAATTATAACCAAAGAATTCATGATTTTCTTGCTTTTTTTGCTTTTTTATTTACATAATATCTCTCTTTTTCTCTTTCTCATTCTCTCTCTTTCTCTTTTGCTGTATATATTCTTTTCTTCATTTTACATTTCACTTGTTTCATTCATGCAAACTGTGGCCATTCTGAGTATTTGCCTTGAAGGGTTATCAATGCCAGTATTTCTTTTAAGTCTGCTCCTTATTCTATTCATATCTCTTGCCAAAATGCCAAGTTGTGGGGAAGTAAATAAACTAACACCAGTTGTCAAGTGATAACAGGAGTCAAACATAAAAACAGACATGCACACACACACATACATACATTATGGCTGCCCCCTCGTTATCGAGTATGGCCATTGCACGAAGCTTAAATGTTACTAGTGCAGTGATCGAATGTGACTTTTTAGCCCAGCTAAAGATCTACAATGTCTTGTACAAAATTGGCAACTAAAACCTTTACCGGTAATAGCCGGCTGTAGTTGTAACTGGGCTTCATGTACCTTTGCATGTCGTTTAAGTCCTCCTGCCGAATTACACTCTCTTCCACATGCCCGACAGATATGATTAGTATGGTGTGTTACACCACCACCAGTGGCCAGGTTGTCACTCATCTGTCTCGTCTACATACATACATACATACACATACATATATAATACAATGGGCTTCCACACTTTTCCCATCTACCAAATTCACTTACAAAGCATTGGTTGGCCTAGAGATATAGTAGAAGACACTTACCCAAGCTACTGTGCAGTGGAACTGAACTCAAAATCATACGATTGTGAATTGAGTTGCCTAACCACATAGCCATACCAATGCCTAATATCTATGTCTGTTTGTCATAAATAAACTCACTCTTGTTACTAAAACAATTACGAAACTATTTGATGGAAAGGATGGGATGAAGTGAAGAATTCATTAGAGCAGTGGAGGTAAAGAAACAGCTAAATACTGCAAGATCTTTCAGTATTTATCTATGTTTCTTTACATTTTGCATTCAAATAGCACCAAAATCAGTTTTCTCCTTTTGCCCTTCCCTGGTTGATAAAATATCTCAGTGACATCAACTATACATCGCCCCAAAATTTGGGATCTTCTTGTGCCTTTATTAGAAATCAAATAAATATATGATATTATGCAAGCATGGCAATGTGGTAAGAAGTTTGCTTCCCAAGCACATGGTTTCAAGTTCAGTCCCACTGTGTGGTACTTTGGCCAAGTGTTTTCTAGTCTAGCTCTGGGCTGATCAAAGCTTTATGAGTCGATTTGATGGATGGAAAATTGAAACAAGCTTGTTGTGTGTGTGTGTGTATACTAGGGGAAGTCAAAAATCATTAATAACTTTCACCAAAACTTTCTTTAGGTTAGTTGCTCTGACTTCAGTGTTTGCATGCTAAAAGGTGGTACTTTTGTGGTAACATAACTAAGGTTTGATTGTCATTGCTCCAGTTTTCTTTCTTGTGTTACAGAGTAAACATGGCCGCTCCACTGGCTGTGTACTCCAAGGAAAAACAGAAATCAGTGATCTGATTTCTCTGGTCTGAAAGTATGTCATAAGCTGAAATTCATTGCAGGTGTGCAGTACAATATGAGGACACTGCTCTACTTTGTAGAAGTGTGTATGAGTGAGCTGAGAAGTTTAAAGATGGCCAGATAAGCCTGAAGCATGTAGAAGGAGCAGGGCACCCTTCAAACCCCACCATTGATGTGAAAATTCAACAAACTTGAGAGATGGTTCTGGTGAACTGACAAGTGACCATCGATGGCATGTTCAAACATTCTTTACAAGGTCATCAATTTGCTGCAGATGAAGAAGTACAGGATATGGTGCATAGATGGCTGTGCAATGTGATGAAAACCTTCTCTGATGGAATAAAGGTGGCGAGCTGGCAGAATCATTAGCATGCTGGGTGAAATGCTTAGCAGTATTTCGTCTGCCACTACGTCCTGAGTTCAAATTCCGCCAAGGTCAACTTTGCCTTTCATCCTTTCGGGAGTCAATTAAATAAGTACCAGTTACGCACTGGGGTTGATATAATCGACTTAATCCATTTGTCTGTCCTTGTTTTTCCCCTCTATGTGTAGCCCCTTGTGGGCAATAAAGAAATAGGAATAAACGAGGTTGTGGACCACTTGAATAAGTACACTGAAAAGCAAGGGGACACTGACAAAAAAGTGATGTAATTGTTCAACCTTGCTTTTGTTTTAATAAATTACAGAAACAAGAGTGCCTACAATTTTTGACTTAACCTCGTGTGTGTGTGTGTGTTACTGTCTCTTTGCCTTGACTTCATGTGATAGTTGTAACTGAGTGTTGTTGCCATGTAAGTGGTGTCTTTTATTTCCAATTTTCTGTGAAAACATTTTCTGATCACGGGGACAATATTAACCTCAGTTGAAAACAGTTGAGGATTGGTAAAAGGAAGGACATTCAGCCATAGAAAATCCACCCTGATTAATAAAATACCATCAAACCATGCAAGCATAGAAAAGTGGGCGTTAAAATAAAGACAATGATTTGCATATCATGGTGGTGGAGAAATTTGTAGGGCATTAGACAAACTACATAATCGTTCATATCCTCTTCAGATTGGATTTTATCTTTCATTGTTTCTGTGTTCAGTGGAGGTACTATAGTATGGGCTAGTCTATTTATTGTCTTATATTATGTTAATTACTAGTGGTTGATTATTGTAAAAGCAACCTCATTAGTCGACACCTTCTGAAGCGTGAAATATGTTTATAATTGGATATTAACTCCTTGAAATTATGGATTGAAATTTTCACACTTGAGAAGTTACCATAATCAACTACGTCTTCAATAAGAATCAACCATCCTATGTTAAAGGATAATTCTGTGAATGTCTTTGATAAATTCATTACCCAATTAAGAAGATATTCTTAAACTTATGAAGTCAAATGAAATGATTAAATGTATTTGTTTCTGTTAAATCTGGGAGATACTGTGACCAATTGTTACTACTATGAAATAGAGTGGCCTGCAATTATGAAAGAGGAAAGAAGCTGAAGGGATATTACAATGTATTATTCAAGAGCTCAAAATTTCAGTGTATCTAAATTTACTAGAATAAAAAATGTACTCAGTGAATGAATAAGATTATTTTCATGGCGATGACATAACAGGATGACCTGTTAATAATATACACTCGCTTTACTCTTTTACTTGTTTCAGTCATTTGACTGTGGCCATACTGGAGCACCACCTTTAGTCGAGCAAATCGACCCCAGGACTTATTCTTTGTGAGCCTAGTACTTATTCTATCGGTCTCTTTTGCCGAACCGCTAAGTTACGGGGACATAAACACACCACCATCGGTTGTCAAGTGTTGTTGGGGGGACAAACACATAAACACGCGCATACATACATACATACATATATATATATATATATATATATATATATATATACGATGGGCTTCTTTCCGTTTCCGTTTACCAAATCCACTCACAAGGCTTTGGTCAGCCCGAGGCTATAGTAGAAGACACTTGCCCAAGGTGCCACGCAGTGGGAATGAACCCAGAACCATGTGGTTGGTAAGCAAGCTACTTACCACACAGCCACTCCTGCCACTATAATATACAGTTTTATTAAACAAATAGGTGCAAGCATGGTTGTGTGGTTAAGAAAGTTGCTTTGCAACCATATGGTTTCAGGTTCAGTCCTACTGCACAGCACCTTGGGTAAGTGTCTTCTACTGAAGCGTCAGACCGAGTGGATTTGATAAACAGAAACTGTGTAGAAGCCCATCATCTATCTATCTGTGTCTCTCTTGTTTGTATGTATGTATGTATGTATGTATGTATGTATGTATGTATGTGTGTGTGTGTGTATGTATGTATGTATGTATGTATGTATGTATGTATGTGTGTGTGTGTGTATGTATGTATGTATGTATGTATGTGTCTTTGTATTTGCCCTTCCCACCACTTCTTGACAACAGGTATTGGTTTGTTTATGTTCCTGTAACTTAGAAGTTCAGCAAAAGAAACATTAGAATAAATACCATACTTAAAAAAAATTGACTATGGCTGTGTGGCAAGAAGCTTGCTTCCCAACCACATGGTTTAGTCCTACTGCATGGCACCTCAGACAAATATCTTCTACTATAGCCTCAGGCCAACCAGAACCTTGTGAGGGGATGTGGCAGACGGAAACTGAAAGAAGCCCATCGTATATATATATATATATGTGTGTGTGTGTCTGTGTCTCTGCTTGTCTCCCCTCCACCACTTGACAACTAGTGTTGATGTGTTCACATCCCTGTAACTTAGTTCAGCAAAAGACACTGATAGAATAAGTACCAGGCTTAAAATAAAAGTGAAGGCACATGGCTCAGTGGTTAGAACATTGAGCTTATGATCGTGATGTTGTGAGTTCGATTCTTGGACTGGACTACGTGTTGTGTTCCTGAGCAAGACACTTTATTTCATGTTGCTCCAGTTCACACAGCTGTAGAAATGAGCTGCAATGTCACAGGTGCCAAGCTGTATCGGCCCCTTTGCCTTTCCCTTGGATAACATCGGTGGTGTGGAGAGGAAAGGCCAGTATGCATGGGCGACTGCTGGTCTTCCATAAACAACTTTGCCTGGACTTGTGCCTGGGAGGGTAACTTTCTAGGTGCAATCCCATGGTTAGTCATAACCGAAGGGGGTCTCTGCACTGGGGTCAATTCATTCAACTAAAAATTCTTCAAGGCAGTGCTCCAGCATGGCTACAGTCTAATGATTGAAACAAGTAAAAGATAAAAGATAGATCCTTCAAGTTGGTGCCTCCACATGGCCATAGTCCAATAACAAGTAAAAAATAAAAGATAAAAAGATCTCAAAATATTGTAAATTTCCTGTTTTATTTGAGAAAGGTAGTGGAATTGGTATTATTATTAGAGCATTAAGAAAAGTCGTACCTTGTTCTGGCTCTGCACGCACTGAGGTCAAAGTTCAACTTTGACTCTCATCATTCCAGGTTCAATAAAATAATGTACCAGTCTAGTACTAAGGAGAGTGAGTGATTTAATTAACTTACTATTATATAGAAAAATTTTAGCCTTCTGCCTACATTAGAAATTGTTAAGCATTCAGGTTATGTTAAATGTAACGCTTGTTCATTCATATTGTTTTGTATTAACCATGCATTACCTCATAGCTGTGATATTTTGATGGTGTGATAGTTTTATTCTTAGAACGAAATTGTAGGGTATGTTGGAAAGGTTGGATCTGGTTAGTTTGAACATAAAACAAGTAGGATATTTTGGTTGGATTAGGCTGGTTTAAATGCTAAAAGGCTAGTGATAATTGCCATTGAACAAAAGTCAGTCTACCATTGCTTTGACTTACCTTATAAGGCTGGGAAAACTTTTATGTTGTTGGATGCTGTTTCTGCAGCTTAGGCAGAAGAACCCACTATTACCATAAATCCTCGAGTATAATATGCACTTTTTTCCCAAAATTTAAAGGTCAAAATCCCTAGTGCATACTATATACAAAGTTAAAAAAGAAAAATATTTTCTAAGCAATGTTCGAGTCTCTATTTGCTGTCCGGCAATGTTTATTCAGATGCATTTTGTGATGCCGGGCACGAAAATACCTTAAGCTAAGCCTGAAAGCAATGAAGTCTAAGAAGAATCATCCATAACTTGCAGTAAGCAACATTTATTAAAATAAAAGTATTCAGAACACAGATTAACATGTAAAAAAAACAATTTGCAAACATATTTACATTCCCATATAACAGTTAAGAACATCATCATTATTGTATTACACATGCGCGGCATTGTTTGTTCAATTAGGTGCTGCTGGCTTAATTACGCATAACTCAAGTTAGAGAAGGGGTGTGTATTATACACAAGGTTTAGGTTTTTCAGAAGTACAGCCCCCTAAAAATCCCCTGTGTGTTTATACTCAAGGGCGGACTATACTTGAAGATTTATTGTAATTGGTTTCTAGAATCTACTTAGAGTTGAAGGCAAATGTAAACACTGAAATGACCAATTGCTACTTGCTAACTGAAATTTTATTTCTGTTATCTGTGAGAGATTTAATTCTGTTATCTTGGGTATTTCCACATTACCACCACTTCAGTCACTTCAGCTCGAATTTAAAATAAAACTTCTGCCCTAAGCTGTGTCCACTTCATGTGTTGATTCTAAATTTAATAGCATATTTGACAAATTTTCAAAACTTTGAATAATCACTGACTCAACCTTAGAAATTTCTACAGAAGCAGTACTCCACATGGAATCATTCATTTGAAGACTCCAAATTCATATAAGTTGAAATCAATAAATTATTGACTGAGAGAATAATTATATCTTCAAAATCACGATGTTTTCAAGTTATTGTAGTTCACAAAAGTGCTGTCAAAAGGTATTCAAGGGTTGACTTCGCTATGTATCTACAATTAATAGATATGCACAGACAGACTGATTTCTTATTCAAATCATTAGCAGTATTTTATTCAAATTAGCCATATCTGGCCAAAATATTTAACCTGTTTTATGTTAAAATTAGCCAGATCTGGCTTCTCACCTCAATCCTACAATGTCATTTTAAAACTAAATCACATCAATGAAATCTCTAAACTACAAGATAATGCAGATTAATTCAAAACAATATAAATAAATAAACATTACATTTGCCATGTGAAGGTGCATGGCTCAGTGGTAAAAGTGTCGAGCTTATGATTGTGAGGCTGTGAGTTCGAATCCCGGACTGGGCTGCATGTCGTGTTCTTGGGCAAGACACTTTATTTCATGTTGCTCCAGTTCACTCAGCTGTGGAAATGAGTTGTGACATAACAGGTGCCAATCTGTATCGGCCCTTGCCTTTCCCCTGGATAACATCGGTGGCATGGAGAGGCGAGGCTTGTATGCATGGGCAACTGCTGGTCTTCCATAAACAACCTTGCCCGGATGTGTGCCTGAGAGGGTAACTTTCAAATGTACTAGGGGGTCCTAGGACATTTGACACAATAATTAGTTTACTAAAGAGTTAAACCAAATTCATAGAAATCATCGTTACAGTACTGCCGACCTTCATCCGCTCATGTTATCATGTGCCCTTGCCTTTTGGGAGCAATATTTTACAAGATTTGAAACTAACAGTTATATGAATTTATGTGATTGTTGCCTTTTGAAATTATAAATGGAGCCTACCCATTTTTATTGGAGCATAAAGAGAAATTGTAAAGGACATACTTAAAAAGGGGGGAGCTCGTTGCTTTTTTATGGAAAAAATAAATGTTCCATGATGGAAATTTGTAAACTTTTCTGAAACTTGCCTAAGACCTAGATCCCTCACTCATGCCCAAAAATGTAACAGATATGTCACCTTTTTAGAGAAGGCAAGATGTTGCAGGACCCTCATTCAATTAATAAATTACTGGTGCCTTTTTGTTGTTGTTGTTGAAGATGCTGTTGCAGTGCTTACATCTGTCTATACATATATAAATACATCATCATCATCATTTAGCATCTGTTTTCCATGCTGGCATGGGTTAGAGGGTTTGACTGGAACTGGTAAACTGGTGAACTGCACCAGGTTCTATAGTCTGTTTTGGCTTGATTTTTACAGCTGGATGCCCTTCCTAATGCCAACCACTCCATAGAGTGTACTGGGTGTCTTTTACGTGTCACTGGCATGGGTGCCTTTTATTTTGTAGTATAATACAATATTGAAACAAAAAACTATTAACATACCAGCAGTTTATTAATCAGACTTACTGCCAACATTATAAAGCTTTGACAAGGCTTGGAGTTACTGGTACTGCAAAGAGGAGGACCATAAGTTCCATTACAGAAGCTGCAGAGAAGGCCACCGCATGGGTTTGGATAGAGTGGGCAGACTGGAGGTTTTGCTGCTGGGATGGAAACTGGGATTTGCTCAACCTCAGCTGGGTCAACTGGGTGAGGAGGTCTGATGTCCCAAAGTCCCATGAAACCCCAGAAACATCACTGATAATGCATCCCACAGCATATGTGAGATGTATCTTGGAAAAACAAAACAAAACAAAACAAACTACTATATATATATAATATATATATATATATATATATATATATATATATATATATTTCGTTTTCTTGTTTTTTGTTTTTTCGTTTTCTTGTTTTTTGTTTTTTTGATTTTCCGTTTCTACGTCTTATTGTGGTGTCCTGTACTCACGTATAATTATTTATATATGCATGTATATATACATGTAGATGTAGGTACGTACATATATGTTTGTATGTATGCATATATTTTTATTTATCACATATATAAATATATATATATATATAACAATTTCACTTGCCTCAACAGGTCTTCACAAGCGGAGATATATATATCATTGTTGTCGTTTAACATCTGCTTTCTATGCTGCCATGAGTTGGACGATTTGACTGAGGGCTGGTAAGCCAGAAGGCTGCACCAGGCTCCAATCTGATCTGACAAAGTTTCTACAGCTAGATGCCCTTCCTAACGCCAAACATCCTGATAATGTAGTGGGTGCTTTAACATAGCACCAGCGCGAAGGCCAGTCAGGCGGTACTGGCATCGACCATGCTCAAATGGTGCTTTTTATGTCACCTGCACAGGAGCCAGTCAGGCAACGCTGGCTATGATCATGCTTGAATGGTGGTTTTTACGTGTCACTGGCACAGGAGCCAGTCAGGCGACACTGGCAACGACCACACTTGAATGGTGCTTTTAATGTTCCACTGGCACAGGTGCCAGATAGGCGGTACTGTCATTGGCCATGACAACAATTTCACTTGCCTCAACCGGTCTTCGCAAGTGGAGATTATTGCCCAATGTTTGAAGGGTACTCTTAAATGGGCTGGTTATGCAACACTGGCATAGGCTATGGTTATGGTCTCACTTGGCTTTCCAGGTCTTCTCAAGCACAGCATATCTCCAAAGCTCTCAGTCACTTGTCATTGCCTCAAAAAGGCCCATTGTTCGAAGGTCAAGCTGTATAACCTTAGATGGTGAAAGAGGTGTATCCAGTCACTGAAAATGAAACTAGTCTGGTCTGGTTAATATTTCTTTTGTCCATGAAGATAACACATATACAAACAAAATATTTACATCTGTCTATTCATACAATGCTGGCTGATAATCTATCGATATATTTCATAGTACAGTATAGTATTGTTCTGTGTTTACATAACTCTAGCCTTGATACATATAACCTGTATAGCTTTTTTAGTGACTAATTGGAAACTACTGGCAAAAAAATTTAAAGTTTTTGAATCGTATTTATTATAAAATATAGTTTTGTAATTTCTTTATGTTGCTGTTTTAGTCCCAGGTCAGCTCTCTGTCTCTCTCTGTATGTAAGTACACATGTTTGTATATGTGTATGTATACATATATTTGCATACAGGGTAACAATTCTATGTTCAAAGACATTCACTCAAGCCCTAACTCAATTTTTTTCTAGATAAATGCATAGTGTATTCATGTATTTTTTATATCATTGTTCTATATCTACATAGATCTCTAGCTAAAGTCTTAAAATATGAAATTTTTATAACTACTAGCAGTATCGCCCGGTGTTGCTCGGGTTTGTTTTGACCCTTTAGAATTGGAATTTTTGAAAAGTAAAAATTTTGCATTATGCACTTGTTATTCTCTTTAAGTGAACATTTTTCTGGTTGAAATACACCGAAAAATGGCAACACAGCAGTAAAAAAGTCATAAAAAATAGGGATTTTCATAGAAAAAAAGCACCTTTTTGATGTAAATAACTTTTGGTCTTAACATGGTCCGATTTGAATTTTTTCTTCTATGGAAGGGAGAGCAAGCCTTCTTCTATCATACTCTCAATTTTGGTCAACTTGCACTGCAGGGTCTCAGAGGAGATAGTGTTAGTTGAAGACTACCAAACCTGCCATACACAGACAACTTCAACTTTATATATATAGAGATTAGCAATGTGTTTTTTTAGATTATTGTTCTATATCTACATAGATCTCTAGCTACAGTCTTAAAATATGAAATTTATATAACTATTTTATTGATTAAAAAGAAACTACTACCTCAGAATTCAAGATATTTAGTTTGCACAATATAATATCTATTTTTCTCATTCTTTCTTTCTCTCTCTCTTTCTCTTGCTATCTACGTATCTACCTGTCATAATAATAAACCATTGTATTCATGGTGAGGAATGAGAATCAAAGTGATGACTTAGTTAAAAATGTTCTCCCTGTTCACCATGCATGTGATGGTTTATCATTGGAAAAGGCGGCGAGCTGGCAGAATCGTTAGCACGCCAGGCGAAATGCTTAGTGGTATTTCGTCTGCCGTTACGTTCTGGGTTCAAATTCCGCCAAGGTCGACTTTGCCTTTCATCCTTTCGGGGTCGATTAAATAAGTACCAGTTACACACTGGGGTCGATATAATTGACTTAATCCGTTTGTCTGTCCTTGTTTATCCTCTCTGTGTTTAGCCCCTTGTGGGTAGTAAAGAAATAGGTATTTCCTCTGCCGCTACGTTCTGGGTTCAAATCCGCCAAGGTCGACTTGCCTTTCATCCTTTCGGGGTCGATTAAATAAGTACCAGTTACACACTGGGGTCGATATAATTGACTTATCCGTTTGTCTGTCCTTGTTTATCCTCTCTGTGTTAGCCCCTTGTGGGTAGTAAAGAAATAGGTATTTCCTCTGCCGCTACGTTCTGGGTTCAAATTCCGCCAAGGTCGACTTGCCTTTCATCCTTTCGGGGTCGATTAATAAGTACCAGTTACACACTGGGGTCGATATAATTGACTTAATCCGTTTGTCTGTCCTTGTTTATCCTCTCTGTGTTTAGCCCCTTGTGGGTAGTAAAGAAATAGGTATTTCCTCTGCCGCTACGTTCTGGGTTCAAATTCCGCCAAGGTCGACTTTGCCTTTCATCCTTTCGGGGTCGATTAAATAAGTACCAGTTACACACTGGGGTCGATATAATTGACTTAATCCGTTTGTCTGTCCTTGTTTATCCTCTCTGTGTTTAGCCCCTTGTGGGTAGTAAAGAAATAGGTATTTTATCTGCAGCTACGTTCTGGGTTCAAATTCCGCCAAGGTTGACTTTGCCTTTCATCCTTTCGGGGTCGATTAAATAAGTACCAGTTACACACTGGGGTCGATATAATTGACTTAATCCGTTTGTCTGTCCTTGTTTATCCTCTCTGTGTTTAGCCCCTTGTGGGTAGTAAAGAAATAGCTTTATCATTGGTTGGCAGATATCACAAAGATCAGCAAATAGTTTGTTTGCTGAAGTTGTAAACAAGAGTTTCAAATTTTTGCTTCGTTCATTAGTCTGGGGTGCTTCTGACTGATGAGACATAACGATGTCAAAACATCAGCTCTGCCCAAATCCCTTGTGCTAATGAATTGAATCGTGCGTTAAGAACGCACACTCACCGCAAAGGAGAAGTTATTCTCCTGTGGTGAAACATAACATCAACATTTCCTCTTTAGATTTGAATGTCATCATCATCATCATCATCATTTAACAGATGTCAAATGATGATGATGATGATGATGATATTCAAATCTGTAAGAAGAATTCCGCCATAAGTAACTAAATAGTAACCAAAACTTTTACTCTTTTACTTTGTTTCGGTCATTTGATTCAGCTGATCAATTTTCTGAAATTAAATTCAATTAAATGATCATAAAGCAAAGTTTGAATAAATTATGTAATCAACTGTAACATTTGTTACAGGCGCAGGAGTGGCTGTGTGGTAAGTAGCTTGCTAACCAACCACATGGTTCTGGGTTCAATCCCACTGTGTGGCATCTTGGGCAAGTGTCTTCTGCTATAGCCCCGGGCCGACCAATACCTTGTGAGTGGATTTGGTAGACGGAAACTGAAAGAAGCCTGTCGTATATATGTATATATATATATATATATGTATGTGTGTGTGTGTTTGTGTGTCTGTGTTTGTCCCCCTAGCATTGCTTGACAACCGATGCTGGTGTGTGTTTACGTCCCCGTCACTTAGCGGTTCGGCAAAAGAGACCGATAGAATAAGTACTGGGCTTACAAAGAATAAGTCCCGGGGTCGATTTGCTTGACTAAAGGCGGTGCTCCAGCATGGCCACAGTCAAATGACTGAAACAAGTAAAAGAGTAAAAGAGTATTTGAATGTATGGCACTGTATTCCATAGTGTCATACTTACTGTTGTTGTGGATAGTTTTTGAAAAGATATAAAAAGAGGTAGTGACTTGGTAGAATCAGTAGAGCAGACTACAAACTGTCTTGTGTTGTTTACTTATATCTCTTGATATTTTGAGTTCACGGTATGCCTTGCATACCATCCAGTTTAAACACTACCATCTGGTGTCTTTAACCCTTTAGCATTTAACCATTTCGTTACTAACCCGGTTGAAACCGGCTCTGGCTAGTACAAATGTCTTGTTTTCATAAGTTTTGAATTAAAATCTTCCACCAAACCCTAGTCACAATTTATGTTCCTAACACTAGCTTAATGATAACTAAGTTATTTTACTAAATTCTTTGTTATATTTAAAATAATTGAAAGAAACACAGAGCATTTTGTTTATTTTTAGAATGGCAATGTAGGGTGTATGTGTGAGGGGTGAGATCTGGCCAGTTTGAACATAAAACTGATAGAATATGGCTGGATATGACTGGTTTAACCCTTTCTTTACCAACCCAGCTGAAACTGCTTCTGGCTCTGAGTACAAATGTCTTGTTTCCATAAGTTTTGAATTAAAATCTTCCACCAAACGTTAGTCACAATTTATGTTCCTAACACTAGCTTAATGATAACTAAGTTATTTTACTAAATTCTTTGTTATATTTTAAAATAATCAAAAGAAACAGAGTGTCTCAAAATAAATCCAGTAAAGAAAGGGTTAGACCGGTTGTATCTGGCCCAAATATTCCACCTGTTTCATGTTCAAACTGGCCAGATCTAACCTCTCACATCTACCCTACAAATGTGATTCTTAAAAATAAAAGAATCACATTATCAAAATCTTGAAGTTATGAGATAATGCAAGATTAATTCAAAACAATGTGAATAAGACAACATTACATTTAACTAGAGTAATTTAAATGCTACAGGGTTAATACATTCAATTGCAAGTATTCATACCAGATCTAAGGTTCCTCTTTGGCTTTAGATTTCTCTGTATGCAGACTAAGTATTAACTGCATCAATCTCACCAGTCCAGCAGGCCCTGCCTGCAAAAGTCATGTGCTCTGTCCCTCCAAACTAACATCATCATCATCATCATCATCGTTTAACGTCCGTTTTCTGCGCTAGCACGGGTTGGATGGTTCGACCAGAGTCTGGGAAGCCAGGGGCTGCACCAAGCTCCAGTCTGATCTGGCAGTGTTTCTACAGCTGGATGCCCTTCCTAACGCCAACCACTCCACGAGTGTAGTGGGTGCTTTTTACGTGCCACCTGCACAGGTGCCAGGGGGTCCGGCATAAACATATAAAACAAAAAGTTAAATGGTTATGTTGGGTTTAACATTGCCTTTTATCCTTCAAGAGAGGAAAGGGTGATGAAGTACCAGTTAAGTTCTGGATGTCAATGAAATCGATTGTGACATTAACACCCTCCCTACACACACACACACACACACTTCTATAACCTGTGAACTTTCAGAAATCAGTAAGGTATGGTGTAAAGGAGCATCAGGGATAAGTTCATGGAACTTATCCCTGATGGGAACAGTGGTCAGACAGAGATCTGAAACCTACTGGGGTCAGTAGGGCAGCACGCCACCAGTATTTTAAATTTTACACAACAGTTGTAAGACGACACCCACCAAGTTTTGGATGACTTGTTTTTAAAGCTTTACAAGCCATCATCATCCTATATGGTGAAGTAGACAGCATTTGATAGTCTATTGATCCTCAAATATGTTAGGTGTCTCTGCTTGTTTCCTCTTTCTCTTTCTTCCACCCACCACCTCCATTCCTGTCTGTCTCCACTCAGCTTTAATCTCCCTTTCTCTCTGTCTGTCTGCCTCTCTCTCTCTCATATGACACTCTCTCTCTCTCTCTCTCTCTGTTATACACTATATATATATATATATATATATATATATATATATATATATCTGTTATACACTATCTCTCTCTCTCTCTGTTATGCACTATCTCTTTCTCTCTCTCTGTTATGCACTATCTCTCTCTCTCTTCACAGTACTCTCTCGTTAATCAATATATGAACTTTGTTGTCTTTCAGTAATGCAATTACTTTCACATTTGCAACACGTGCAGTAGTTTCTTCTTCGGGTTTTTTCCTCTTCTTTTTCCTGTATAGTTTTACTTTTGTATCTTACACTTTTTTCTTTACTACCTATTTATCTTTTTATCAGTTTATATTATTATTCTTATGACTCATTTTCTCCCCCACCCCACCCCCTCCCAGCCCCCCTTATAACCTCACTCTTACACCACCATATCTCCAAACTCAGCAGTAGCAGCCGGCATCTCCTCGCTCCCACTGTTCAGCTCTTGTTCACTTTCAATATGTTTAGATATCAATGCAAACAGATTAGACTATCAGATAACATAAGATTGTTATCTTTATCATTGATTTTCTCTCTCTCTCTCGCTCTTTCTCCCTGCTGAGTGTGTGTGTGTGTGTGTTTGATATTTATTTATTTGTATGTGTGTATTTTTGTATTTTTATTTTTCCATTCTCCTCATTTCAACACAAGTATTGTTGCACCTCTTTTAAAACATTCTTAATCTAGATTAAGGAGAGTTGACAAGTGGTTGGAACTCTATAAATGTCTTATCTTGTCTTTATTAACTTCAATTACTTACTGTTATCAGTTGTCTTATATCCTGTCTCCTTTCATCAGCATTGATTAGAAATATGTGTGCATGCATGCCCACGCACACGCACGTTTCTCATGTTGTTGTTGCGGTGTTGTTGTTTAGCCCCAGGTCAACGATAAGCGAGCAGAACAATGATCAATGTTTCAGCTATAATCATACTCTCTATATCAGTGGTTCTGAACCAGGGTCCATATGGACACTGGGGGATCAATATCAGATTTTTGGGGCCCATGCAAGAAAATAATAAACTGGGGATCCATGTTAGTATTTTAAAGGGCCACGAAGAAAATTTTGCTGTAGATGTGTTTATAGTTAGAAACAGCTAGGTTTAAGGTGGCGAACTGGCAGAAACGTTAGCACGCTGGGCGAAATGCTTAGCGGTATTTCATCTGCTGTTACGTTCTGGGTTCAAATTCTGCCAAGGTCGACTTTGCCTTTCATTCTTTCGGGGTCGATAAATTAAGTACCAGTTATGCACTGGGGTCGATATAATCGACTTAATCCCTTTGTCTGTCCTTGTTTGTCCTCTTTGTGTTTAGCCCCTTGTGGGTAGTAAAGAAATAAATATTTCATCTGCTGTTACGTTCTGAGTTCAAATTCCGCCAAGGTCGACTTTGCCTTTCATCCTTTCGGGGTCGATAAATTAAGTACCAGTTATGCACTGGGGTCGATATAATCGACTTAATCCGTTTGTCTGTCCTTGTTTGTCCCCTCTATGTTTAGCCCCTTGTGGGCAGTAAAGCAATACGAAACAGCTAGGTTTCTTTCTCTGATGTTTTGCATAGTTTTACATGTTCTCAACAACTGAAACATGTTCTCTCAGCAAGTTCTGTTGCAAACTTATACAAGTGAATGTGTGAAACACAAAACAGGAATTTTGAAAGAAGTATTTATAAAACTAGCTTTTAGGCATATTAAATTTCTAAATATCTCATAGAGATATGTACGGTGGTGGAGCAATAGAGTAGTTGTATACTGTCAACTTAATGTGACATTCCTGTAAGGGAATTACACCACCGCTGTTTAACCCTAGGAAGCATTGACACTTCCTGTCGGCCTTGACACATTTCCTGTGTCCTTATATATTTACGAAGGGGAGACCGAATGGCTATGGGGTTCCACCAGAATAAAATAGTAATCAAAGGGGTCCATAGATAAAAGTAGTTGAGAACACCTGCTTTATATATTTATTTTATCCGGTATTACATAATGTTATCTTTTATCTTCTACTTGTTTCAGCCATTAGACTGCAACCATGCTGGGGCACTGCCTTGAAGGGTTTTAGTTGAATAAATTGACTCCAGGACATATTTTTTTAGGCTTAGTACTTATTCTATCAGACTTTTTTGCCAAACCACTAAGTTATGGTGATGTAAACACACCAATAACAGCTGTCAAGTGGTGGTGGTGATAGGGTGCCACTTCAAAAATACCCAGTTCACACTGTAAAGTGGTTGGCATTTGGAAGGGCATCCAGCTGTAAAAACCATGCCAAAAACTGACATTGCCTGTGCAAATGCCACATAAAAAGCACTCAAGCCACTCTACGGAGTGGTTGGTGTTAGGAAGGGTATCCAGCCTTAAAACCATGCCAAAACAGACACAGAAGCATGGTATAGGCTCCCACCTGGCCAGCTCCTGTCAAACCATTTAACCCAAGTCAGCATGGAAGGAGGATGTTAAATGATGATGATGATACATACATACATATGACAGGCTTCTTTCAGTTTCCATCTGCCAACTCCACTCAAGGCTTTGGTCGGCCTGAGGCTATAGCAGAAGACACTTGCCCCAGGCATCATGCAGTGGGACTGAACCCAGAACCATGACATTAGGAGACAGAATAGCTTGATGTGGTTGTTGTTGTTGTTTAGCCCAGATCAGCTCTGACTGAGAGGGTCTGTGATTAAAGGTATTCAGATCATGAGCACCCTAAAATTAGTTTTCTCTCAGAAATGTATTCACCTCTTCAGCATGACACCTGCTGTTGTACGTCTATCATTCTTTCATATCCTTTAATACTATTCCCCCACTCAGTTGAGGTGGGGGGGAGGCTCTTGTCTTGCAAGTAGTTGGTGACCTCACTGGTGCTGGTGCCACATGAAAAGGCCCTCGGTGGTTGGCATTAGGAAGGGTATCCAGCCTTAGGAACCCTGTCAGAGCTGACACTGAAGCCCAGTGCAGCCCTCTGGCTCATCAGTTCATGTTGAACCATCCAACATATACAGCATAGAAGAAGGGATATTAAATGATGATGATGATGATGGTTGTGGTAAATACAGGTCTGCAAATTCTAGTGTTTACTTCATTTTGTAAGATGATAGGATGTGATTTGAAGGAAATTTGGCAACTGTTTCTAGCAGGTTGATCAACCACCTAGAGACTCCCTTCATTAGTTTGAGCTTTAAAGGTTGATACAGACAGGTCATTCAGTTTGAACTTGTGGCGATGGGAACAGAAATATGAGTAGATAAGTTATAGTTAAATGTAATTCTGGAGGTGATAGACTACATGAAGACTTTAGTGTAAGATCTGAGACAGGGGACACAGTAAGACTGATAAGAAGGGGAGGGAGAGGCACTTACATCAAGTGGGTTTAAGTGGAAGTGATGTAAAACTGGGGGATGCACAGAACAGATCCATTAAAGTAATGATATAAGAAAGAAAAGGAAATGATGGCATGTCAATGGATTAGTAGATGTGAGTGCTCTGTCAGTTAATTGGGTTGTGGGATATCGTACAATATGTGCATGAATGAATGAGAGGAAACGGAGAATAAGTGTACATTCCCAAATTGGTGAGATTGAAAAGATTTAGTATCAAATTAGCATCTCCTTTAGAAGAATCTCAGATATCTTAATAAAGATATTTCGTTAGTTGTAAATACAAAAGAATCAACTCTTCCTATCTGAAATGAACATTAGTTTATTACAGTTGGATCCAATTCAAAATAAATAAATAAATGAATAAATAAATATATATATATATATATATATATTATGTGTGTGCATGTGCGTGTGTTTTACAGCATTAGATCTAGTATTCTTATCACTACTGATTACTGTACCAAATGCTTTCTCTGGTTAGCAGTGTAGAAGTTCTGTTCAACTAATATGTGAAAACAAGTTTCAATTCCTTATTGAAGCTATTTCCTTCACTTAATCTGTTAATGTCTTTGGGAAAAGCATTACCATCATCATTTCCTGCTGCCCCGTCTCCCTCAAAAATGGTTAGTGGAATTTTTACTGACTCATTACATCCTGAGTTCAAATACCACTGAAGCCACCTTTGCCTTTCATCCTTACAGGAGTGGCAATAAAGTAAGTGCCAGGTGAGCACTTATTGGTCTGTAGCTATGCCGAGGCATCATCTTGAAGGGTTTAAATCAAGTAAATTGACTCCAGATTATTTTTATTTTCTTTTTTTCCAGTCTGGTTCTTATTCTTAATTCTTTATTGCCCACAAGGGGCTAAACATAGAGGGGACAAACAAGGACAGACAAAGGGATTAAGTCGATTACATCAACCCCAGTGTGTAACTGGTACTTAATTCATCGACCCCAAAAGGATGATAGGCAAAGTCGACCTCGGTGGAATTTGAACTCAGAACGTAAAGAATGACGAAATACCGCTAAGCATGTCACCCAGTGTGCTAACATTTCTGCCAGCTCGCCACCTTAGAATAAGTCTGGTATTTATTCTATTCATCTCTTTTGCAAAACTGCTAAGTTATGGGGATGTAAACAAACCAACATCAGTTGTCAAGTGACAGGAGAGGGAGAAACACGGACACAAAGACACATACATACAGCCATACATACATACGTATGTATGTAAGTATGTATGTATGTATGTATGTATGTGCGTGTATGTATATGACAAGCTTCCACACAGTTTCTATCTGCCAAAAAAACTCATAAAACATTGGTTGACCTGGGACTACTGTAGAAGACACTTTCCCAAGCTGCTGTGCCGTGGGATTGAACCTGAAACCACGTTTGCAAAGTGAGCTTCTTAACCAACAGCCATGTCTGTGAATGTGTGTGTGTATGCGCGCGTATTTATGCAAATATATGTATGTATATATATAAGGGTGTGCTGAAAAGTTCCAGGCTTTGGATTAAAGAAAATACAGGAGGATCAGTTAATTATGATTTTATTCACTCAAAGTGAAAGGTAGATTGTATGACGCATGTGTGCAAGACTGCAGAGGACATGCGTAGACTTGAAAGGAATGAAACTAGCATGATCCGCTGGATGTGTAATGTCAGTGTGCGCACACGACAGAGGGTAAGCACCCTGAGAGAAATGCTAGGCATAAGAAGCCTCAGATGCGGTGTGCAAGAGCGACGCTTGCGATGGTATGGTCATGTGCTGCGGATGGATGAGGAGAGATGTGTGAAGAAGTGCCACTCCCAAACAGTTGAAGGTATCAGGGTCAGAGGTAGACCCAGGAAGACATGGGATGAGGTAGTCAAGCATGACCTCAGAGTGTTGGGCCTCACTGAGGCAATGGCGAAGGACCGAGATCTCTGGAGATATGCTGTGACTGCAAAGACCCGGGCTGCTTCCTGCACCAGTCCCGCATAGCCCCTGCCCATTCAAAGTACCTTGGATTCCAGAACATCCCGCTGTACTTGAGGAGACCTATTGAGTCAAGTATATCAACATCGAAATAAATATCAATGGAAATAGTAGTTGAGATACATAAAAAGCACCATCCGAACGTGACCGATGCCAGCGCCGCCTCGACTGGAGCCTGGTGCAGCCCCAGGCTTCCCAGACCCCGGTCGAACCGTCCAACCCATGCTAGCGCGGAAAATGGATGTTAAACGATGATGATGATGATGATTCCCCTCTGAGATTCACATACTTATTGCAGTTGTCCTTTAGTTTTACTAAACCCTGTAAAATGAACTTGGAAAGTTGGGCCTCCATCTAGGCCTTTTGCGATACCCTTAAAACCAGGAACTTTCCAGCACCCCCTTGTATGTATAAGTATTAAAATCACTTATATAGGGTGCTGTGAATAAACTGTTGTCTAAGTTATGCAAAAATGAAAATAACACTGACACCTTATTTTAACAGATGTATTAACCAAAATTTCATAAAAATATCTTGAAATACTAATGAGTAAATTTATTCAATAATATCGCCATTAGCTTCAACCACAGCTTCCAAACAACTTTGGAATCTCCTGCAACTCTTCTGGACAGCTTCCTTGTTTAAGTTGGTGAATGCTGCCTTAATCCTTGCCTTCAGATCATCTTTGGTGTTACGAGGAATTCTTTTGGTCTCTCGCTCAACTGTGCTCCACACATAATAATCCATGGGCTTGGAGTTTAGAGAGTCAGGTGGCCAGATATTAGGGTGATGTGGTCACAGAAATTGTCTGACAGCCATGACTGGGTTCTCCTGCTTGAGTGCCATGGTCCAGGGTCCTGTTGCCAGATATAGTCTTCCAGCAGCTACCCTCTTGACCCAGGGCAGCAGTACCTCCTGCAGGCACTTGATGTAGGCCTCCGTGTTGAGTCTGAGGCTGTGTGAGAAGATGAATGGTGGAATAATGTCACCATCACTCATGATCATTCCAAACACCAAACTAGATGTTTGACTTTTATCACTCTCAGTACATGTCCTCAGATTGCACTGTCCTCAGATTGACACCCAAACACTCTGAAATGTTTATATTGGAACTTCTGGTATGAATGCCAAGCAGTACAGCATGTCGTTACCAAATTTCTGGCTGAGTAAATTGCATCATGGTGCTGTTTTTCTCACAGACGGTGCCCAACTGACCCTACTATACAGTGTAGTTAACAAAATCAAAAACAAACAATGCACAGGTGTGAAATTAAATATATAAAATGGCGACAATTTACCCGTCACACCCTGTATATAAAAAAATTAGAATTTTGTTTTCTTTTTGTTTTTATTTCATTATTCCTCCGCTCACTCACCTACCTAGTCAGTCAACCAGTTAAAAATGTACACCATATATCAGTTAATGACATCACAAATACCATGTTATCAAATTTAATTTTGCCAACAAAGCCCAAATGACTTACTTTGGGACAATGGTTCTTCTTACTGAAGACATTGTTTGTCTCAGCTATTATGTTTCTAGTTTCTTTCCTAATTAGCACTGACTTAGTTTACATAGAATATCTTATAGTTGCTTCATTTGGAATGGTCAGCTCATTCTCTCCACTACTCTTTCTCCTGTATTTCGATGTTGACTTGACGCATTTCTAGGATGTTTTAATTAATGCTGCTTGCTTGTTAAAAGATGCCGAAATTGTTTTATTTTTCTAACCAAATAATTTTCTAATGTTGGCAATTTTAAATCAAAGGTTAGTTGATTTTTTGTTTCTTCTTTTTTAATTTGTTATCATCGTTGCATAGACATGGCTGTGTGGTTAAGAAAGTTTGCTTTGCAACCACCTTGTTTGGTGTTCAGTAGGAGCACTCTGTCGGTTACGACGACAAGGGTCCCAGCTGATAGGATCAATGGAATAGCTTGCTCATGAAATTAATGTGCAAGTGACTGAGCAATCCATAGACACGTGTACCCCTAACGTAGTTCTCAGGGAGATTCAGCGTGACGTAGAGTGTGACAAGGCCGGCCCTTTGCAATACAGGTACAACTCATTTTCACCAGCTGAGTGGACTGGAGCAACGTGAAATAAAGTGTTTTGCTCAAGGACACAACGCGCTGCCGGGAATTGAACTCACGACCTTACAATCATGAGCTGAATGCCCTAACTACTAAGCCACGTGCCTTCACTGGTGTTCAGTACTACTTCATGGCACCTTGGACAAGTGTTTTCTCTTAGAGCTCAAGGGCCAACCAATGCCTTGAGAGTGAACTTTGTGGATAGAAACTGTGTGGAAGCCCATCATATATGTGTGTGTGTGTGTGTGTGTGTGTGTGTGTGTGTGTGTGTGTTTGTATTTGTCTCCCACCACCATTTGATAATTTGACCACTGGTGTTGGTTTGTCTATGTCCATGTAACTTAGCATTTTAGCAAAAGAGACCAAATGAATGAGTCCCAGATTTAAAAATAAATAGGAAAAGTTGTGGCTAAGTGCATGCATAGCTATGTGGCAAGAAGTTAGCTTCCCAACCACATGGTTTTGGGCTCAGTCCCACTGTGTGGCACCCTAGGTAAGTGTTTTCTACTATAGCCTCAGGCCTTGTGATGAAAGAAGGCTGTCATATATGTGCGTGTATGTTTTCATGTCTGTGTTGTCCAACCCATGTTGGTGTGATTACATCCCCATAACTTAGCAGTTCAGCAAAAGAGACCAATAGAATAAGTACCAGGTTTAAAAAAAAAAATAAGTACTGAGTTTGATCCACTTGACTAAATCCTTTAAGGTGGCGCCCCAGCCTGACCACAGTCAAATGACTGAAACAAGTAAAAGATAAAAGATTATTAGGAACAGAGCAATGTTTTGACAGACTCAGTATAAGCATCACTGGAAAAAATTCTTTGGGACATTTAGCAGTATTTCACCCGTCACTATTTTCTGAGTTCAAATTCTGCCATGGTCATCTTTGCTTCTCATCTTTTTGGGGTCGATGAAATTAGTACCAGTTGAGAACTGGAGTCAATGTAACCGACTGTCTTGCTCCCCCAAATTTCAAGCCTGTGCCTATAGTAGAAAGGATTATTATTATCATTACTCAATAGTCTTATTCTTATCACATGCTTATTCTTATCATGTGCTTTCACTGCTCTACTGAGCACAGTTCTGTGTGCTTTGGGTATGTGCTGTGGTTTATTTGGGGGTTCTTATTTTACTGTATAGTGCTTTACATAGGACGTGTGCAGTGTCTAATAGTGCTATTTTCTGTATGTTATATATAAGTCCTGGTGTTTTGGCTATATATTTGTCTGTATGTTTTATTTATCTATTATTTTATTTATGTATTTATCTATTCTTCTTCTTCTTCTTTTTCTTCTTCTTCTTCTTCTTCTTCTTATTATTATTATTATTATTATTATTATTATTATTATTGAGTGAGAGAGCAGAGCATGCTATCAAAGTGACACTGGAGTAAAATATACAAAGCCCAGTATACCTATCATGATTACCCGTCTGATAAGGGTACAACAGGCACATGCATCACAATCATATGTACGCAACATGGTGATCTCAAATCTAGATTAACAGAACATGACCTTGCAGGTGGGGCCCAGTTAGAATTTTCTTCAGGTCTAGTAGCTCATCCTACTTAAATGGTCCTTGAATAAGGGTTGTTAAAGGATGTTGAATGAATTATTCACCAGAGGTGAATTATTAAAACCCCAAAGAATTCCTTTCAACACATGGCTATGATGCTTTCCCACTACTTCTGCTCATGATCAGAGATGAACATTTCATCAGCCACCAAAGGACAAATGGTTAAGGTCAAACAACTGACAAGTAAATCTGTGGCATTGAGCAGAATATTTGCTGTAGCCCATCTTTTATACCAAGACAAAACAATGTACATGATAACACTTCCAATCAGTTAAGATCAGAAGCCATGAGAGCTTTTGCCTGGTATTGCATCAGAGCATTTATTATTATTATTATTACTATTATTATTATTATTATTATTAT
>NC_043014.1:13854643-13914643 GCF_006345805.1 Octopus sinensis | reverse complement strand
ACCATTCGAGGGTGATCATTACCAGCGTCGCCTTACTGGCACCTGTGCCGGTGGCATGTGTAAAAAGATTCGAGCGGGGTCGTTGCCAGTACCACCTGACTGGCCCCCGTGCCTGTGTTATGTAAAGGCACCCACTACACTCTCAGAGTGGTTGGCGTTAGGAAGGGCATCCAGCTGTAGAAACCCTGCCAGATCAAGATTGGAGCCTGGTGCAGCCATATATATATATATATATATATATATATATATATATATATATATATCATCATCATCATCATCATTGTTTAACATTCGCTTTCCATGCTAGCATGGGTTGGATAATTTGACTGAAGGCTGGCAAACCAGATGGCTGCACCAGGTTCCAGTCTTGATCTGGCAGAGTTTCTACAGCTGGATGGCCTTCCTAATGCCAACCACTCTGAGAATGTAGTGGGTGCCTTTACGTGCCACTGGCACGGGGGCCAGTCAGGCGGTACTGGTAACGATCACACTTGAATGGTGCATGATATATATATATATATATATATATATATATATAAAGGTACCATGAGATGGGGTTACTTTGACTTCTTATTGCAATAATTTCATAACTTCTTTTTCAATCTTAACTAAATTTGACTATGTTAGGGGCACTAAATAGGTAAACTGATATCTGAAATAAAAATAAGTTGCAGTCAGTATTTGATTACCTTTTTTATATAATTGTCACTGTTCAAAGTAACCCCTGATTTGGGGTTACTTCGAGCAGTGATGTTTTTTTTTTATTTTTGTTCAAAAGTTGAATATGTTATTTGGAGGGATAAGTTTTCCATCAACTGTAAGAGTCGCTTTTAAGTGCTGGACATACAAGGATACTTCTGTAGCACTTAAACATGCTCTGGATCTTTTGATATTTTGGTACAGGTGTGATACTAATTTGGATTTGTTTCACTTTAAAAATGAATTAGTCCATTCAGCTAAAGGAAAATTGTTTTTAAATTGCATTACTGTGCAACCTTGACCTGTGATATAAAGAGAAAACAAAATATTATATTTTGCTCAAAGTTACCCTGGTGTTCAAACTAACCCCATTTCACAGTACTAACTTTAAATATAAAAATATTTAATTATTATCCACTGATGAGTTCCAGATGACTTAATATAATAATGTGTATTACTTTTGTTGAAATACATATTTTTCAATTGCATACCTGAAATATGGTCTTTTGCGACAGAAAGTGCTGCCTGGTTAAATTAAATAAATAATCCGTGTTATCACCTTAACCTGTTCCATTTATTTGATGACATTTATTGGACTCAGTCTAGTAAATTAATCCTTCCAATGATTTTTATACATACATATATGGAAATAAAAGGAATCCCTTAAATAAAGTGTGATAAAAAAAAAATAAACCATGGAAACCTAGGAAATAATGCCCCAAACGGAAGAAGTATTTTCGTCTGGAAAAAAAAATGTGTGTGTGTGTGTGTGGAAGTGTGTATATGTGGAATTAGATCTGATTGTGCGGGGCCCATTTACAATTTCTTTTGTGACTCATGGAAAATCATGGAACAATTTGCTAACATTAAATAGTGGATGTACTTGCAAGAAACTATTTGTTTTTAATACAATATACAGGAACTAGAAGAATTGTATTTTCTCTGTAGACATATGATTAAAGCAGAAAAGGAACTATGCTGCCGCTATAGTTGAAGTAAAGGACAACTAGTTTAGAAATGATTTATTGAAAGCCTAACAGCTTATTCTGTTGGGAAAGGAACATTGCTAAACATTATTTGTACTTGAGAAGAAAGTATTCTATTCAACAGTAAGTCACTTAAGTGAAATTAACTGTCAAATCTTTTGTGTATTGTTTTATCAAAGATTACAAAGTTGTACCAAGTGTACAATCATTCTCATAATAAAATGGCTGCCCTGACAAAATACCCTCAGTATAAGAAGGCATGTTGTAAGAAAAGAGTTTAGGTATGATTTGTAATCTGAGCTCCCATGTGCTTAAGAATTTACACATTTTCATTATGAGCACATACTAAGCCCTCTTTTTTTTTTTTTTTGATGAATCAACTATCCATATTTGATGTTTCAGCAGTGAATATTTATGAAAAATGTTTGAAGTGCATTCAAGCTTATGGGAAGCCCATCTTAACACATAGAACCCAGGGTAATTTTATGGAGACTTGTTTTTGGAAAGTAAATCCTTCTTTTATATCATCAAATATGATAAACAAAGAAAAGTGGGTAGAAAAGCTGGGGTGTATTAGGTGGGATTAGAAAAAGAAGTACTCAGCTAATTTAGAAGAGCAGAAATTGCTGTAGATGGGCCAGGATGAAGAAACAATGCTCTTGTGAGCTAGTTACTGGAGACTTTGCCAATGAGATGGCTAGCTTAAAATTTTTGTTTATTATATGACGCTGTCTAAAATGTTCTAAATATATGAGCTATAGTGTGATGTAAGACACACTTGTTATTTGCAAATTTTCCCTGAGTCACAAAGAAATTGCAGATGGGCTCACATAATCAGATTTAATTTTACACACACACACACACATACACACACACATACACATACACACACACACATACACACACACACATACACACACACACACCTCTACCTACCTTTCATTTTCCCACTATGAAATTCACTCAGAAGCCTTTCCCCAGCCTGGGGCTATAATAGAAAACATTTACCCAAGGTGTCACACAGTGGGATTGAACCCAAGACCACACGGTCGAGAAGCAAGCTTCTTGTCCACACAGCCATGCTTACACCTATACAAGCGAAATTTCTCCACCTCAGGCATACAAGCATCCTTGTCTCCTGTTGCAAAGCTCTTTTCTTTTTTTTTTTCTGTCTAGCGATTGTATGTCTTGTTGCTATTGTGTATGTCCTTGTGTAGCAGAAGTATCTTTGAGCATGTTATTAATATATAGAAGTTACTGTCTAGAATGTGGGTTAAAGAGTCTACTGTCAGTGCACACTGCAATATAGCATTAACAATTGATTAAGCTCTGACGGCTCACTTTAGGTTTTACTATCAATAGTTTGTCTGTCATGTAAAATTGAGTGGTTAGACAACAACACACGACCCATTAGAATGAGAGGCTTTAGTCAGAGTATTAAGACAGTGAAAGCTGCAGCCTGTTGTGTGGATACTAGCAGTCATGTACCATATAATATAATTGATTCATCATCACAATAGTAATAATAATAATAACAATGATAATGATGATGATGATGATGGTAATCACTGTTACTAAAACGAAGGAATATCTATACAGTCATTGATCCTGCTAGAAATAACTACCAAATATCCTTCAAACTATATTTGGTGTTTATTACAAAAAAAAAAAAAAAGGAAAGGACATGTTGGCTAATGTAATCTTTAGATAGATTATGTCTGAATAAAAGTGGAGTTGTCATGGCTGGAGTACTGGGATTAAGCAATGACATAGTAGTAGTAGTAGTAGTAGTAGCAGCAGCAGCAGCAGCCATTCAAGAATTTGGACCTGGAGATCTCCATTTCCAGTGACTTCGAGGGCCACCTCCCAGTGGTGTTGGGCGTCAACGAAGAGCCCTCGACTACAACAAGCCGACCAAAGTTTTTTTTCTTTCCAAGGTTTGGGGTCTCCCACCCCTAAACCCTAGACCATCACCTAAGCACCCTTACCTGTCTTGTTGCTTAACAACAACAACAGCAGCAGCAGCAGCAGCTTGGTTGGATTTGAATTCAGAACATAAAAGAGCATGCTTGAATAAAAAGTGGGATTGTCATGGTTGGAGTACCTTTGATCATAGTTCTGCTGAAGCAGGGCTGACCTGGGGTTAAACCACAACAAAGTAGTGGTGATGGTGATGGTAGTGGTAGTAGCTAGGCAAGATTTGAACTGGGGAACATAAAAGAACCAGAAGTTGTCTGTCATTGCTGTAGCCACCTTTCGCCTCCTTTCAAGGAAATCTGATTAATATCAGGAATATGAAATCAGCAGGAAACATCCAGTGTTTACTTAGCTCAGTAACCAAACTAAAGTGCAAAGTCAGGTCAAGAAAACAAAACTGACAGGCATGCCTCCACTTCACTGATTAGAATCATCTCAGGAAGTGGTAACCTGTATAAACTAATGGTTCAGCATGATCTGACATTGAACACTTGGATAATATATAGGTAAAGAGGAAACATCTCTTCAAAGCCTGCGTATTATTAACATTTATTTAGTTCCTTCTTCAGCTTATGTAAAACTAACAATGAAATGAAAACAGTCACGCCATTGTGATTTGTTTTCAATATCTGTGAAGTCCTGCTGTTCTGATATTGGTAAATATGTCAATTACTTTCCTTGTTTCTTTATTGGCATCTAGAAGAGTTGGAGCTAGCTGGCTTGGTGAGATGTTTGTGGCCTGTCAGCGAAATAGCTGGTGGTGTGCATCTTGTTGCTTAGAGTGCAATATTTCTCATCAAGATTAACAAAAGACACTTGGCTCTCAATTGTTCAGACTACTTAGCTGTAACTAGAAACCACCATCTGTCTAACAACAACCGTGGGCACCTTCTTGAATTCCATATGTTTTACACTTGGGGGCATACTTACAAAATCAAAAAACAACACTGCATCTGTGACTTTCAGAGATATTTTTTCATGCTCAAAAATTGCTAGTGCATAGAATAAACTACCTGCATCAGTTGTTAGCTATGAAGACATTTAATTCAAAACTTCCATGCTTCCTGAAATTCGCCGACAGTACACCCAATGCTCCCCACCCCCGTTTCTTTCTTTCCTTCTTTCTTCCTTTTTTTTTAAGGCTTATTCACTGTTCACTTCCTGTGCCTTATTCTATGTATTGTTCATACAGTTTTGGTCCCTTTTTCTGATTAATTGTAGCGCACCTGAGCACTGCATACAGTAAGCTCATTATTATTTTTTTTGTAAACTTTATATTAATCCCCACTTGTTTATTTTATTTCACTGACCTCTGTACGTATGAAAAACAAAGTCAATCTAGGCAGGATTTGAACACAGAATGTAAAGAGATGTAACCAAATACCATAAAACATTTTCTTCCTGACACTGCACTGGTTCCAACATTTACTCCTATTACCACACCTATATTATTTTGTGCAGTGACAAAGTGAAATTTCAACCTTAGCATTCAAAGATTGCTTCATGTTAACCTAGATATCTTGTTTATTTTAAATTCACTTTAAATTTAGGTCATTTATTCATGACAGCTGGCTCAATCTGCATTTGTATTTTTCCTTAAAAAATTGAATTTTTTTTTTCCATTGTTCTCAATGTTTGATATAAAGTTTCTTTTCTTGACAAAACAAAAATAAAAAAATACAATTATGGCCATAGCCCACTGGCTGAAACCAGTTAAAAAATAAAAGAAAATTTACAGATTTTTTTTCAAAATTAGATCTACATATGCATTTACATATTAAAAGAGAAAATGAATAAACAAAATATTTGGCATCACTCCAGAAACATTTAATTTAAATATAGAATATAAACATAGTGCAGAGGAATTATGATGAATAGGCAAAGTCTCTTACAACTGTTTCTAGAATGGCCAAGCATGTGGATCATATTATTTGAGTGAAGAATTCCACGTAATCTAAGTATTCTACCATCAGAGAAAATGCAGTAAGAAAATATAAAAATGAAAAATATCTTCATTGATGGTGTATGTGTGTGTGTGCCTCTATGCACACACACATACACATGTATAGCACATACACATATAATTTTGAAAATATTTTATTCTCTTTTTATAAAATTATATTTGTATGTATATAGGCGTAGGAGTGGCTGTGTGGTAAGTAGCTTCCTTACAGACCACATGGTTCTGGGTTCAGTCCCACTGCGTGGCACCATGGGCAAATGTCTTCTATTATAGCCTTGGGCCATATTATAGCCTTGTGAGTGGATTTGGTAGATGGAAACTGAAAGAAGCCTGTTGCATATATGTACATATGTGTGTGTGTGTGTGTGTGTATGTTTGTGTGTCTGTGTTTGTCCCCCCAACATTGCTTGTATGGTGGTATGTTTATGTCCCAGTAACTTAGCAGTTTGGCCAATAGAATAAGTACTAGGCTTACAACGAATAAATCCTGGGGTCAATTTACTCGACTAAAGGTGGTGTTCCAGCATGGGCAGTCAAATGACTGAAACAAGTAAAAGAGAGATTTATATTTCCCAACCGCATGGTTCCAGGTTCAGTCCCCCTGTGTTGCATCTTGAACATGTGTCTTCTACTATGACCTCGGGCTGAACAATACCTTGTGAGTGGATTTGGTAGACTGAAACTGAAAGAAGCCCATCACACACACATATGCACACACACACACATATGCACACACACACACACATGCACACACACACACACACATACATACATATATATATATATATTCTTATGTGAGTGTCTTTGTGTCTCTGTTTGTCCCCCACCACCATTGCTTGACAACCAGTGTTGATGTGTTTACATCCCTCTAACCAATCAGTTCAGCAAAAGAGCCCAAGAGAAAAAGTACCAGGCTTAAAAGGAATAAGTCCTGGGGTTGATTTCTTCAACTAAAACTCTCAAGTCAGTGCCCCAGCATGGCCACAGTCAGATGACTGAAACAAGTAAAAGAATATATATATATATAACATGACTGTGTGTGATTCAATATATATGATGATATACATACAGAATATCTGGTGGTGTAGGTTATGGTCTAGTTACCCGTATTGTAAATCGGGTGGTTCATGAAGGAGTCATACACAGTGACTGGTGTAGTAGCACTATAGTCAACTGTTACAAGGGTAAAGGTGATGCCTTAGATACAAATAATTACAGAGGTATCAGATTCTTGGATCATGTCATGAAAGTTACCAAGAGAGTCATAGCCCAACTAATTAGGGAGAGAATTAGTGTAGATGAGATACAGTTTGGTTTTGTGCCAGGGAGAAGCACCACTGATGCTATATTTCTTGTAAGACAGCTGTAGGAGAAATACATAGCCAAAGATAAACCTCTGTACTTGGCCTTTGTTCACTTGGAGAAAGCCTTTGACAGGGTCCCCCAATCCCTTGCCTGGTGGTCAATGTGGAAACTAGGGATAGACGAGAGCTGTACAAACCATGTACAGAGATGCTACCAGTAAGGTGAGGGTTGGCAACAAGTACAGTGAAGAATTCAGAGTACAAGTAGGGGTTCACTAAGGATCGGTCCCAAGCTCCTTTTTGTTCATCATAGCCTCCAGGCAATAACAGAGGAATTCAAGACAGGCTGCCCCTGGGAGCTCCTTTACGTTGATGACCTTGTTCTTATAGCTGAATCACTACTAGAACTAGAGAAGTTCCAGGTATGGAAACAAGGTTTAGAATCAAAGGGCTTTAGAGTTAACTTTGCAAAAACCAGTCTTAGTAAGTAGGAAGGCAGATAAGTCACAAGTCCCTTCAGGTAAATGGCCCTGCTTCATCTGTAGAAAATGTATTGGTAGTAACTCCATAGACTCCATCAACTGGCATGGGGGTAAGCTAGTGGTAATAGATAGCTTCTGTTACCTAGGTGATCAAGTTAGTAGCGGAGGTGGATGCTCTGAGAGGATAGCTGTCAGCATAAGATTAGGCTGGGCAAAGTTTAGAGAGCTCCTACTTTTCCTGGCAACAAAAGGCCTCTCTTTCAGAGTGAAAGGCCAATTGTATGATGCCTGTGTGCAAACAGCTATGCTACATGGCAGTGAAATATGGGCTGTGACAGCCAAGAACATGTATAGGCTTGAAAGAAATGAAACCAGTATGCTTCGCTGGATGTGCATTGTTAGTGTGCATGTTCGACAGAGTTAAAGCATCTTGAGAGTAAAGTTAGGCATAAGAGACATCAGATGTGGTGTGCAAGAAAGACGAATATGCAGGTATGATCATGTGATGTGTATGGATGAGGACATTTGTCTAAAGAAGTGCCAATCCCTAACTGTGGAGGGAACCTGTGGTAGAAGTAGACCCAGGAAAAGTGGCTGAGTTCCTTTTGAGTGTTGGGCCTCATGGAAGCAATGACCAAGACCTTCGGCAAGTAAAATCACAGTCGTGGCAGATACGAATGTCATGCAAATGGCACCTGTGCTAGTGGCATGTAAAAGCAACCATTACACTCTCAGAGTGGTTAGCATTAGGAAGAGCATCCAGCCATAGAAACCATGCCAAAACAAACTGGAATCTGGTGCAGCCTTCCAGCTTGTCAGCCCTGGTCAAACCATCCAACCCATGCCAGCATGGACAATGGACATTGAATGACGATGTTGATGATGATATGTAAATAACTATATATTTCTCAAGATGCAAATCATAAACATCCTGATGTATTTTGCTTTCACAACTTAATAATAGAGTTTGCAACACTTAAATATATGCTACTTCTCATATATAAAGATACATTCATATGTAAAAAACTTATACACACAGAAAATAGATTGAGAAATGAATATTCTAACTTATAAATATAGTATTTTTTTTTTTTGTCTGACATTTCACATTCTGAGTTCAAATCCTGCTGAACTTAACTTTTCTTCATTCTGTTAGGGTTGATAAAATAAATTCACAGTGAAGGACTGGAGTCCATAGTATCAACTAACTTCTCCTCCCCACAGATTGCTGGCCTTGTGGCTAAATTAGAAACAGTTATTCTTATCGTTGTCCCCAGAAGGAATGAAAAGCAAAGTTGCTCTTGGTTAGATGTGAACTCAGCATGTAAATAAGCTGGGAAATTTTTAGATCAGGCAAAAAAGCATTTCTTTCTGACTACTTTTATTCTGAGTTCAAATCCTGCCTAGGCTAACATTGCCTTTCATCCTTCTGGAGTTATTTTTAATTATTTACTCATTTTAGTTATTAGACTGTTGCCATGCTGGGGCACTGCATTGAAGAATTTTAGTCCAAATTCTCAAGCTACTTGTTCTATCAGTCTCTCAGGCTGAACCACTAAGCTATGGGGACATAAACACACCAACACCAGTTGTCAAGTGGTGGTGGGGGACAAACATGCACATGAACACACACACATACACGCACATTTATATACAATGGGCTTCTTTTCAGTTTCTATCTACCAAATCCTCTTATAAGGCTTTGTAAGTAGAAGACATTTGTCCAAGGTGTCACACAGTGAGACTGAACCTGGAGCCATGTAGTTGGAAAGCAAACTTATTTCTTTATTGCCCACAAGGGGCTGAACATAGAGGGAACAAACAAGGACAGACAAAAAGATTAAGTCGATTACATCGACTCCAGTGCATAACTGGTACTTAATTTATCGACCCCGAAAGGATGAAAGGCAAAGTTGACCTCAGCAGAATTTGAACTCAGAACATAACAGCAGACAAAATACCACTAAGCATTTCGCTCGGCGTGCTAACGTTTCTGCCAGCTCGCCACCCTCTTACCACACAACCATGCCTAATACCTATCCTTTCTCCTACCAGATGAATTTCTCATCTTGAACCTAAATTATAAATTATTAAGGTGGTGGTTATATGAGGGCAGCAGCATGGCAAAAATACCCTGTGGTATTTGTTTCAGCTCCTTTTCATCTGAGTTCAAATCCCATTGAGGTTAACTTTGATTTTTATTCTTCCAGGGTTGATAAAATAAAGTACCTGTTAAATACTGGATTTGGTGATATTGACTAACCCCTGCCTCTCAGAATTGCTGACCTTGTACCTTCAGAATTGTTAGTGGTGTGGCATTTCTTCTGGCTCTTTATGTTCAGGGTTCAAATCATGCTGAGGTCAATTTGGCCTTTCATCTTTTCAGGCTCTATAAAATAATGTATCAGGGAGGCACTGGGCTTGATCTTATTGACTAAACCCCCTCTCCTTCAAAAACTGACTGTTTGCCAAAATTTGAAACAATTATTATATATATGCATGCTTAGATAGATTGACAGACAAGACAGACAGATAGATAGATAGATAGATAGATAGATAGTGAGTGAGCAGCAACAGCATCCATTAGTCTCAAAAGACCATGGATCTGCTATCTGGGAAGTTTTTCTTTCATTTTATTGGCAGAGCAGCATCTGCTGTGACTGTAGAGACCCATCTGTGAGTAACAGCCCTGGCTGCTATGACTGCAGTTGAAGGCACTCTCTGCCAGTTTTGTCCCAATGCTGCTTTTTTGTCAGTTTTGCTTTGTTCATCGCTAGGCTTCAGCCTTTCCCTGACTCCAGTTGGTGTGATCACCAGCAATGTCTTTCCGCCTCTCAATGTTCATGTAAAGAGACTCTGTATTTCTCTTGCAGACATCTTTGAAACAAAGTTTTGAAACTATGTCTGTGTTCTCTTGCCAGAGGCCAGTTCATTATAAAGCAGGTCTTTTGGGATGCTTTACCTCATGTCAGTCATGTTACAGCACATACTGGGTGCATTTTTCTGAGCACAAACACCAGTGAGGTCACCATGAAGCATGCCAGACTAAGATTCTCTTCAACTGAGTGGAGCTACAGTAGAGAAGGAAGTAGCTTTATGAGAGGTTAAAGTATGAGAGAAAGGGCAAGAATGGAACGGGTGTCTTCCTGTAGAGGAGCTACTCACAATTTAGAAGAGAGAGAGTGACCAGGGTGGAAACTCGAAAGAGATAAAAATAGCAGTGATGAGATGTCAAGGTGAATCTTCAAAGTTCAAGGTGGGTAAGAAATGGGTGGGCACAGGAGAACAGGGTGTGTGGATGGGCAGAGGTTGCAAGAATGTAAGGGGAGAATGAGAGATGGTTAGAATCAGCGAGTTGGTGAGAAGGTGAATATAATGAACAAAGAACAAGTGCTGAGAGATGAAAAATTGGGAAGGCTGGAAAGAGTTGTGAATAATAAATAAAATAGTAAAAATTAGTAAATAAAAACTACAAGATGAATGGAAAAAATATTATGCTGAGAAGAAATATAATTTTGAAGAACAACAAAAACTAATGTTCATTTTTTCATATTTTCTAGTATCGGCAGCAATGATTCAATCTCAATTACGTATCTGCAATTTGTAATTTTACTAGATAGCCTTAAGGTCAATGACATATCTAAGCTTCTGAATAACAGTGCATCTTTGTTAATTTCACAACTGTTACACCTAACGTTATTGCATCTAATGTAGATGTCTCCTTTTGACAACAAAGCAATTTTATTTGCTGCAGTCTACTGGTCTGAAAAATAGGCGCTGCCAACTTCACTTCACCATAAAGTGACGACTAATCAATCATTTACTGAAGCATGTAAATTCTGATTACAAAAACTGAAGAGGAGCAAAACTTATCTCTTATCACACTAGTGTGAGATAAGTAAATACTTGTTCATTGATTAATAATGACTTGCATACAAAAGTACACTTAGTCTGGAGTAGATCATGTCTGACGGGGGGGGGGGGGACCAGAAGGATGGTCTTGTCTGGATTGAATTTGATTATCTGTCTGCTCAATACAGGATATAACATATGGACAACAATAACAATAATTATGTTGAGGAAACATGAACACTTGCTTCTTTTTTAAGAATATTTTCAGTACAAAATGCTTTCTTTTTTACTACCGAGGACCAGTCTTAATTTGCTTAAATGCATACAAGGCAATCATGCCTTTTCCGTGTTTTTCTTTTCTAAAAGCTCCAACTTGATCTTTTTCTCCAGATTCTGTTCTTTTTGCTTTTTTTTCCTTTCTTCTCTTGAATTTATATCTTTTATTCTTTACTTGTTTCAGTCATTAGACTGTGGCCATGCTGGGACATTACCTTGAAGGGTTTTAGTCAAACAGATCATCCCCCGGTACTTATTTTTTTATAAGTCTGATACTTATTCTTATTTCTTTATTGCCCACAAGGGGCTAAACATAGAGGGGACAAACAAGGACAGACAAACGGATTAAGTCGATTACATTGACCCCAGTGCATAACTGGTACTTAATTTATCGACCCTGAAAGGATGAAAGGCAAAGTCGACCTCAGCGGAATTTGAACTCAGAACATAACGGCAGACGAAATACCTATTTCTTTACTACCCACAAGGGGCTAAACACAGAGAGGACAAACAAGGACAGACAAATGGATTAAGTCGATTATATCGACCCCATTGCATAACTCTGGTACTTATTTAATCGCCCCCAAAAGGATGAACGACAAAGTCAACCTCAGCAGAGTTAAAACTCAGAACGTAGTGGCAGACGAAATACCTATTTCTTTATTACCCACAAGGGGCTAAACATAGAGGGGACAAACAAGAACAGACATAGGTATTAAGTCGATTACATCAACCCCAGTGCGGAACTGGTACTTAATTTATCGACCCCGAAAGGATGAAAGGCAAAGTCAACCTCGGCGGAATTTGAACTCACAACGTAATGGCAGACGAAATACCGCTAAGCATTTCGCCCGGCACGCTAACGTTTCTGCCAGCTCGCCGCTTTATTCTATTGATTCTTTTACTGAACTGTTCATTACAGTGATGTAAGCAAACCAGCATTGGTTGTGAAGAAGTGGGGTAGAGGGGACAAACACAGACACACACACACACATTATTTTCCACACAAATTCTATCTACCAAATTCACTCACAAAGTAATGGTCAGTCTGGAACTATAGTAGACGATACTTGTCCAAGGTGCTATGAAGAACAACTGAATCCAAGACCATGTGGTTGCAAAATGAGCTTCTTAACCATGCAGCCATGTCTGCACCTGTTTACTCTTTTACTTGTTTCAGTCATTTGACTGCGGCCATGCTGGAGCACCACCTTTAGTCGAGCAAATCGACGCCAGGACTTATTCTATCAGTCTCTTTTTGCCGAACCGCTAAGTTATGGGGACGTAGACACACCAGCATCGGTTGTCAAGCGCTGTTGGGGAGACAAACACAGACACACAAACACACATACACATATATATAACAGGCTTCTTTCAGTTTCCGTCTACCAAATCCACTCACAAGGCTTTGGTTTGCCCCGAGGCTATAGTAGAAGACACTTGCCAAAGGTGCCATGCAATGGGAATGAACCTGGAACCATGTGGTTCGTAAGCAAGCTACTTTGATAGGACATAAATTGTTGAGGTTATAAGCACTGCAGATAAGTGTTCTGTACTCAAAGTGCAGTGTCTAAGCTAGGCAGGACATGTATATACACTCTGTGTATGATAACTACTTGCCAAATGACAGCTTTTTCAGAGAGCTGGAATTTGCATCAGACATCATCCTCATCATTTCACATCCATTTTCTATGCTGGCATAGGTTGGATGGTTTAACCAGAGCTGGTAAGCAGAAGAACTGCACCAGGTTCTAGTCAGATTTGGCTTGGTTTCTAAAGCTGGATGCCCTTCCTAATGCCAACCATTTTACAGAATGCCAGTTGCTTTCTATGTTACACAAACATGGATGCTTTTAGACAGCACCAGCACAGACATTATTACTAGGCACTGGGACAGGTACTTTTTATGTGGTGGGGCCAGCACATGTGTGCACCAAATTCTCAGAGTATGGGCAGACTGTGACTGGGAAACCTCTTGAGATAGGCCATCTCCAGCCAATCCACAAAATGAATTTTGAAGTTTGACTAATTTAGCAAGCAAGACACACAAGCTTCCTTTTCAGACATGGTGAGACAGACAAGTTAATTAAATTAAGCCTACTACCTTACTGGGACTTATTTTATCTACTTCTGAAGGGATGAAAAGAAGGCCAACTCCTACAGCAACTCAACCAAGATATCTGGCACTTTGCTGTACTCAAGAAGACCCATCCTTCATGGCAGAAGTGTTAATGTCACTCTCCCTGCTGAAGTGGATTGCAAGTGCCCTGTGTTGGTACCATGTGAAAAGCACATGTGCCAGCATCATGTAATAACTACCATGCAGATGCCATGTAAAAACGCCCATGCCAGTGCCACATAAAAGACACCCAGCACTCTCTGTAAAGTGGTTGCCATTAGGAAGGGCATCCAGCTGTAGAAGTCAAGTTAAATCAGACTGGAACATGGTGCAGCTCTCCAGCTTGTCAGCTCTAGTCAAACTATCCAACCCATGTCAGCATGGAAAACGAATGTTAAAGGATGATGATATTAAAGTGTTTTTTTTTTCCATTGATTTGCTGGTTAGCTTGACTGCATTACTATGAAACTACCTCCTTCTCCACATCTTTGTCCAACATCTCTACTGATTCTATCCACTGCATCCTTTTAAAACTACCTTCCTGTCTGCATTTTCAACCTAGTCTGCTCAAGCTTCGGTATCAAATGAACTAACCTCACCTAATTATCTTTATCCCTCTGTCTTATTAGATCAAAAATTGGCCACGAGCTCTGTTTTTCTCCTTAGATCAAGAAATAAAAGAAACTATGTTCATTAATTTCAATATGCTGCTAGATCTATTTATATTAAGTATCACTTATATCTCACCTAATGTTATATTAACATATGTTTTATCCAACATCTCTTACTACCCCATCCATTCTGTTTGAATACAAGCCAGCTCATTTATTATTTTTTACTTCAACATATATTCTTCTTAAAACAAGTATTTTTATTTATAGTCCATAGTCAACTTATATATATATATGTGTGTTAAGCTATATCGTTCCCTTCTGGCATCTGTCTACAATTTAAATCTTGTAGTTATTAGGTCTGCTGAAGCAAAACAGACCAGGTCAGCTCAACAACATTTTATAAGCTACTAAAAGAAGCTTTAAGTACATTTTAAAGTTCAGTGGGGATGTTGGAATTAATATTAATTTTTGTTCTACATTGGCACAAGGCCACACATTTGTATGAGAAGTGGTTAAAGAATGGGAAATACAAATGACTGATTCAAGTACCACATTATTACTGTTTCCTATTTGTTGTTGTTTAACTCCAGGCATCCCTGATTCAGAAGTGACTTATGACCAAAGGAGTATTAGCCATGACCATCCTGCCTCTTACTTCTTTCCAGACATAGTGTATCTAGGACTACATTATTATCTACTCTATCCTTTTTTTTAAGACAATTGCAGGTAGAGCAACTACATTGAGCAGACATGGGCAACTTTTTCGAGAAGCAGACCTTTTGGACATGGCCCATCACCTATGAAGAAGTTCTCTGTAATTTTTCATTAGGTATACCAATCAGAAAGTCCCATAGACCACATGCGATCCACAGGTTGCAGTTTGGCCATGACTGACATAGAGGATCTCTTATTTGGAAGAAAGAAAAAATTTATTTTAATTTTATAAATGTGGTAAGAAGCTTGTTTCCCAACCACATGGTTCCAGGTTCAGTCCCACTGTATAGCACCTTAGACAAGTGTCTTCTACTATAACTTTAGGCTGACCAAAGCATGTAAGTGGATTTGATAGACGGAAACTGAAAGAAGTTCATTGTGTATATATATATATATATAATATATATATATATATATATATATATATACACACACACACACACACATATATATACACAATGGACTTCTTTCAGTTTTCGTCTGTCAAATCCACTTACACGCTTTGGTCAGCCTAACACACACACACACACACACACACACACACACACATATATATACACACACATATATATATATTTATACACACACATATATATATACACATACACATATATGTATATATACACACACACACATATATATATATATATATATATATACACATCATCATGTGTGTGTGTGTGCGCGCACGTGTTTGTTCCCACCACCACTTGACAGCTGGTATTGGTGCATTTATGTCCCCATAACTTAGTGGTTAGGCAAAAGAGATCGATAGAATAAGTAATAAGCTTTAAAAAAAAATAAGTATTGAGGTTGATTTAGTGAACTAAGAAAAAAAAATCTTCAGGGCCCCAGCATGACTGAAACAAGTAAAAGGTATTCCATGAGGATGAAGATATGAATTTAATGATTATGTGTATAACATGTATGTATACGATACATTTATTTTACAAAACCATATTAAAATACAGATCCAGAACTGAAGGCAACATAAACATGAGTGAAGAAAAAGAAAAAAGAAAGAAAAAAAGAGAAAAAGCATCAATTTAACACTAAGTGCTTCAGTTGGTTGCACACCACGAGGTTTAATGGAACTTACTGAAGCGGGCCAACACGCTCATGGCATTACCACAGGTGATGGTGAAGCTGAAGTGTTCAGGATGGATATTAAGCAAAGTTGATATGGTGATATCCCAGTGGTATTTGAACTTAGAATGAAGAGAGAACTAAATACTCTAAATCTAGTGTGCTACCATTTTTGTCACGTGAAAGCACCATCCGATTGTGGCCGTTTGCCAGCCTCGTCTGGCACCTGTGCTGGTGGCACGTAAAAAGCACCATCTGATCGTGGCTGTTTTCCAGCCTCTTCTGGCACCTGTGCTGGTGGCACGTAAAAAGCACCATCTGATCGTGGCCGTTGCCACCCTCGTCTGGCCTCCGTGGCATGTAAAAAGCACCATCTGATCGTGGCCGTTTGCCAGCCTTGTCTGGCACCTGTACTGGTGTCACATAAAAAGCACCATCCGATCGTGGCCGTTGCCACCCTCACCTGGCCTCCGTGCCCGTGGCACGTAAAAAGCACCATCCGATCGTGGCCGTTTGCCAGCCTCGTCTGGCACCTGTGCAGGTGGCACGTAAAAAGCACCATCCGATCGTGGCCATTGCCAGCCTCGCCTGGCCTCCATGCCTGTGGCACGTAAAAAGCACCATCCGATCATGGCCGTTTGCCAGCCTCGTCTGGCACCTCTGCTGGTGGCACGTAAAAAGCACCCACTACACTCACGGAGTCGTTGGCGTTAGGAAGGGCCTCCAGCCGTAGAAACACTGCCAGATCAGACTGGATCTGGTGCAGCCTCCTGGCTTCCCAGATCCCCGGTCGAACCGTCCAACCCATGCTAGCATGGAAAGCGGACACTAAACAATGATGATGATGATGTTAATCTAGTCTTAACTTCACACATTTACATACTTGACCTGATATTTATTCATTTATTTCATTCCTGATATCTTTATGCTTTTATAATGATTTTGCATTACTCAGACTTAGTTTTACTTTATTTATTTTTTTTTTTTGTTCATTATTGTCTGGTTTTTAAAAGAAAATTTGATACATTGCAACATTATCTGAATTAAAAACTGGTTTTTAATCTTGGTCAGACTGAGTGTCTTTTGAAGATAATGAGGGAAAAACATTGTCATCAACCCACATACCAGCATGGTTTAGATTTTGTTGTTGCTTGACTCGTGTCAATCCTAATTAAGCCAATCTATGATCAAAGTCATTTCAATCATGGTTATTCTGCTTTCTTTTAGGCCTTGTGTATCAGTCCTTTCCTTTGTTTTTTGTTAGCTGGCAGAGTGTGGTTGGAGAGATTTAGCTGCTATATTTACCAGGTCAAAATTCTCTCATTTGCTCAGTTTGGGTTTTGTAAAACTGATAGAAACTTATAAAAGTAGATTTATTACTGAAGCAAATGGTTACTATTTTGTTGAAGTGAAAAAAAGAAATATATACAACAATCACTCTTTTCTCCATGGCATTAGACACATCTCCCCTACAACCTGCTGTCTTAAGAAGGGAAGACTGCTTTAAGAAGTGTCATCATCATCATCATCATCATTTAACATCCGTTTTCCATGCTGGCATGGTTTGGACAGTTCGACTGGGGTCTGGGAAGCTAGGAGGCTGTACCAGGCTCCAGTCTGATCTACAGCTAGATTCCCTTCCTAGCACCAACCACTCTGAGAGTGTAGCGGGTGTTTTTTATGTGTCACCGGCACAGGAGCCAGAGGGGACTGGCATTGACCATGATTTGATGGTGCTTTTTACGTGTCACCGGCACGGAAGCCAGTCAAGGCGGCGCTGGCATCAGCCACGTTTGGATGGTGCTTTTTACATGCCACCAGCACAGGGATCACAACTACAATTTCCATTTGATTGTGATTTGATTTGATTTTGATGTACTTGACTCAATAGGTCTTGTCAAGCATAGCATGTCGCCCCTACAATCCAAGGTACTTTTGACTGGGCTGGTTATGCAACACTGCTGTAGGTTACAGCTGTGAACTCACTTTATTTGCTGGGTCTTCACAGTCACAGCATATCTCCAGAGGTCTCGGCCTTTTGTCATTGCCTCTGTGAGGCCCAATGTTTTCTCCATGGCATTAGACACATCTCCCCTACAACCTGCTGTCTTAAGAAGGGAAGACTGCTTTAAGAAGTGTCATCATCATCATCATTTAATATCCGTTTTCCATGCTGGCATGGTTTGGACAGTTCGACTGGGGTCTGGGAAGCTAGGAGGCTGTACCAGGCTCCAGTCTGATCTACAGCTAGATTCCCTTCCTAGCACCAACCACTCTGAGAGTGTAGCGGGTGTTTTTTATGTGTCACCGGCACTACCTCACTCTGTAAAGTGTTGGTGTCAGGAAGGATATCCAATCTTAGAAACCATGCCAAAATGAAATATGAGTGAGGCATGCTGCCTCAACCATACTTTGAAGGTTAGAAACTGGATAAAAACTGAATCAAACCATGTCTGTCCATCCAATGTATGCCAACATCTAAAGAGGACATAAGTGGCTGTGTAGCTAAGGAGCTTGCTTCCCAAGCACATGGTTTTAGGTTCAGTCCTACTGCATGACACCTTGGCTAAGTGTCTTCTACAATAGCCTTATGCCAACCATAGTCGAACCTTGCGAGTGGATTTGGTAGATGGGAACTGAAAGAAGTCTGTCGTGTGTGTGTGTGTGTACTCTTGTCATGATGTCATATGATGGCTGTAAATGAGCATCATTGTTATACAAGTGGGGTTGTTTGTTTCCAGTATTCGATGAAAACATGTCTAGGTATAGGAAAATATTAACTTGCTTAGAAACAGGTGAGGGTTGGTGACAGGAAGAGAGTCCACCCACAAAATCTACCCTAACAAACTCCATCTGAGTCATGATTCAGAAGGAATGGTGGATGTTACATGATAATGATGATGATATGTATATACATGAGTAAGTGAACAAATGAAAGAGACACTCAATATATTTGGTATGGGTTACATGAATTATTTAATAACAGTTTAAAGTTTCATTGGCTCATTGGGCATTTGGAGATCAAGTAACAGGATATATGACAAATTCCAGATGGTTGCTAGATGTTAGGCCTCTATTGTTCAACTCAGCTTGCATAGGGTTATTGGTTTGGAAGCGACATCAGTTCTTATTTTTGTTCTCAGATCTATGTGGTACGACAGGACGTTGGTTGGTAGTCATTACCACTATGTCTGGAGGCTCCAGTATAGCTTATGTAACAACATCAGTTCATTGCATCTGCTGTCACACATGGCTGGCATAGTGGGGTGTTTTTGTGGATTAGTGGAGGACTAACACTATAACAGTGATAGTCTTTCTGTGGGATCAACCAGATTTTGTGGTGCTGGATTAACCCTTTTGTTACTGTATTTATTTTGAGGTGCTCTGTGTTTCTTTCAGTTACTTTAAATATAACTAAGAATTTAGTAAAATAACTTAGTTATCATTTAGCTACTGTTAGGAACATAAATTGTGACTAAGGTTTGATGGAAGATTTTAATTCAAAACTTATGAAAACAAGATGTTTGTACTCAGATCCAGAGCCAGTTTCAGCCAGGTTGGTAACGAAAGGGTTAAAGTTAGATGGTGCTAGGTTAGACTGTCAATATAGATAGGGAGTTAGTCTACATAGGTGATAGGGTTTAAGTACCATGCTCTCTGAGTATGGAGCAGGCAAACCTGAGGTGGTATATCATCCATACTGACAGTCCAACCGAGCACCATCAAATTTTAATATAACACCACAAACTCAGGTTACTACTATGGAAAAGTTGTTGCCACTCAGTAGTTTTGGTCCTCCACTAACATGCAGCAACACTCTGTTCCATCATGTGTAGCAGCAATTGCAACAAGTTGATGACATCCCCTTAACTTAGTGGTTCAGCAAAAGGAACTGATAGAATAAGTGCTAGGCTTAAAAACATAACAAACCATAGGGTCAATTTGATCAACTAAACCCCTTCAAGGCCCTAGTATGCTTCAAGTTAAATGACTGAAACAAGTAAAAGATAAAAGATATTCCCCTCTCAGATTCACACACTTATTGCAGCAGTCCTTCAGTTTTTCTAAGCCCTGTAAAAGGAAGGCCCAACAAGGCCTTTCGTGATACCCTTAAAGCCAGGAACTTAACAGCCCCTCCTTGTAGTAGTGACAGCTGCCTGCCAACATCCTATTGGACCACATTGGCCTGAAAACAAAGATGATAACTGACCTTGCTTCCAAACTACTAACACCATGTGATCTGAGTTGACCAATAGGAGCCTAACATCTTGAAGCCATCTGGAATTTGACTTATTTCTTGTTACTTGATCTCTGTGTGCTTGATGAGCTAGGTTCATTCTCCGAGCCCACAAAACTTTGAGTTGTATGGAGCTGAAGCAAATTGTTACCAAATAGCACACACACACACACATTTATATATATATATATATATATTGTCAATAAAAAAGGGTAAAATTAATTAAGTATTAATTAATTTGACCGAGCAGTGTTCGTTATGTAAAACGACCATTTACGGTATATTTGAAATATTACTTTATAAAAATAGGGTAAAGTAAAATAATTTACTTTACCACATACCAAACTTTTTACAAATAGCAGCCAAAAATTTGGCTATTTCTTCTACTGCAAGAAAAAGTATATATATATATTGATAGAAATGGTAAGACAACAAAAGAATGAAAGAGACCTTGATATTATGTAAATAGAAAAATTTATCTGTAAATGTAATATGCAACAATTATTCGGTAGCCATGATAAAACTCAGAGTTTCGGATGTCGAGGTGGAAATCCACGCCACCATCTCTTCAGTTATCCGGCCATCGGAAAAAAATGCTATGAAAATCTATGAAAATCATAGCATTTTTTTCCGATAGCCGGATAACTGAAGAGATGGTGGTGTGGATTTCTACCCCGACATCCGAAACTCGGAGTTTTATCATGGCTACCGAATAATTGTCAAATATTACATTTACAGATATATCAGCAAAATAATGATATATATATACATATATATATATTTAATTTTTGAACCTACAAATCATTATATTTGGTTTAATGTCATCATTCTTCTTCATCATTGTTCATCATAATCAGTTTTATATCAGTTTCTCTAAGCTGATACGGATTACACAGCCCAGTTAATACATCAACCTTGACATATTTCCGTCTTTATACTATTTTCTATCTCAATACTACATACGTTATACAATTTTTTTTTTTTTTTAGAATAATACTCTGCTGTATCCATGGAAACAGTCTTCCATAATGAAATGAGATTATAATTTTCTTTTTCCACGTGCTTTTACGAATATATCTTTTTTTTTATTATCATTTTACTGATATTTTTGTGAAACACTTATTTTGAGAGTCTATCAAATTATCATTTCTTTTTTTACCTATTTTCTTGTTCTCTACTTCTTATTCATAGGCACATCATGCTGTATCAATTGATAATTAATTTCATTTCATTAAAATTAAAATATTTAAATGTACCATTTGTTAATGCTCTTTGTTATATATTTTTCATTCTTCTTCTAACCTTTTTGTTTTAGTATTGTTTATTGTTTTCTATATAGTCTTCATTTCTCTATGTCATATCAATTTTGGTAAATTTAATATTCATTTTGGCATATTGTTTGTTTTCAAATACTTCTGGGTTTTTTCCTTACTTTTCCCTATTTTGTTATTTTTTTTTGTATGCTTGGGTTTCTTTTCAAATTTATTTTTATCCTTGTGCTTTTAACCCTTTAGCATTTAAACCGGCCATATCCGGCCAAAAGTATTCTGCCTGTTTTATGTTCAAACTGGCCAGGTCTGACCTCTTCACACCAACCCTACAATATCGTTTTAAAAATTAACAGCTACTTCATCAAAATCTCAAAGCTACAAGATAATGCATGATTAGTTCAAAACAATGTGGATAAAAAAGGATTAATTTTGGCAGAATAATGTGAACACTAAAGGGTTAAATGTCGCTACATAAATCTGTGTTTAGTCTTAGCTAGCCTTGGCTGTTTCCGCCATTGAACGAACCACCACTTCTTAGAAACCTCCTTCATATTACAATCTATTGTCTTAAAATAAAAGCAGAAATCAAACCTAAAAGAAAACAGACAAGGTGGTCATGGCAAGAGTGTCTTTCACTCATGGGCCACTCACTTAGGGGTGGGGGAGCTGGTCTTGGGTTAAATAATGTAGATTAATGATTAGTAACTTCTAGTAGAAGGGCATGAGATTTAGAGAAAATATAGGTGCAGACATAGCTATGTGGATAAGAAGCTTGCTTTGAAATCACATGGTTTCAGGTTCAGTCCCACTGCATAGCACTTCGGGTGAGTGTCCTGGGTTGAGCAATGCTTTGTGAGTGAATTTGGTACACAAAAGTGTGGAAGCCTGTCATATTCATATATATATATATATATATATATATATATAAATTCTATAATTATAAGCATAATCATAATTAGGGTTCCACAAAATTGCTTCACCACGTACCGAAATTTAGAAATAGCAGTTAAATACTATTCCACTCCGCAGGTAAAGAGTTGCTGCATGAGTTGAGAGTATTGCTGTCTGGGAGATATCTTATGGTAGAGGAATAGTATTTAACTCCTATTTCTAAATGTTGGTATGTGGTGAAGCAATTTTGCTGAACCCTAATTATAATTATGCTTATAATTATAGAATTTTTGTGTAAGGTTACCGATAATGGTTCTTTTAACATACTGAACTACTTGGTAAAATTATTGATTGATTAATTAATTTTACCCTTTATTATTATTATTATTATTATTGTCATTATCATTATTATCATTATTGAGTGAGAGAGCAGTTCATGCCATCAAAATGACACTGGGGTAAAATATACGAAGCCCAATATACCCATCATGACTACCCGTCTGATAAGGATACACTAGGCACATGCATCACAACCATATGTGCGCGACATGGTGATCTCATATCAAGATAAACAGCACATGACCTTGCAAGTGGGGCCCAGTTAGAATTTTCTTCAGGTTGAGTAGCCCATCCCACTCAAAAGGTCCCTGAATAAGGGTTGTTTAAGGATGTTGAAAGAACCACCCATGTTTCCAGAGGTGAATTATTCAAACCCCAAAGAATCCCTCTGAGCACATGGCTATGATGCTCCCCCACCACTTCTGCTCATGATCAGAGATGCACATATCGTCAGCCACTAAGGGACATGCCCAACTGGTTAAGGTCAAACAACTGACAAGCAAATCTGTGGTATTGTGCAGAATATTTGCTGTATATTATTATTATTATTATTATATATATATATATATATATAGGTGCATGGCTTTGGCTTATTGGCTAGAGCATTGGGCTCACAATCTTGAGGTAGTGAGTTCAATTCCCAGGCCAAGCTGAGTGTTGTGTTCTTGAACAAGACACTTTATTTCATATTGCTCTAGTTTACTCAGCTGTAGAAATGAGTTGTGACATCACTGATGCCTAGCTATACTGGCCTTTGCCTTTCCCTTGGATAACATCAGTGGCATGGAAAGGGGAAACTGGTATGCATGGGCAACTGCTGGTCTTCCATAAACAACCTTGCTTTTATGGAGAACTTTCTAGGAGCAATCCCATGATCATTCATGACCAAAGGAGGTCTTTACTTTTCTTTATATATGTGTGTGTGTGTGTCTGTGCACCCATGCATGCATCAGCATGTGTGTGTTTGTATTTCTTCAACTTGATATTGTGGTAAGTGAATGTCACTCATTTTAGTATTCGATGGAAAAATGTTTGATCATGGAGAAATATTATCTTGTTTGGAAACAGGTGAAGGCATCCGGCTTTAGACAATCTCCCTCAATAAACTCTGTCTAATCCATGCTGGCATGGAAAAGTGGACATTAAGAAAAAAATGATGATGACATGTATTTATATGTATGCATGTGTGTGTGTGTTTTTGTATTTGTTTCTCACCATTGCCTGATTTTTTTTAATGTCCTTATAACTTAGCAGTTTGGCAAAAGAGACCAATAGAATAATTACCGGGGTTGATTTGTTCAACTAATCCCTTCAAGGTGGTACCCCGACATGGCTGCTGTCTAATGACTAAAACAGGTAAAAGGCAAAAGAAAAGCTAAGAAAATGGGAACCAAGATCAACTTACAGGCACAGGTGTGGCTGTGTGGTAAGACGCTTGCTTCCCAATCACATGGTTGTGGGTTCAGTCCCACTGTGCGACACTTTGGGCAAGTGCTTTTTCTATAGTCCTGGGTCAGTCAAAGCCTTAAGAGTGGATTTGGTAGACGAGAAACTGAAAGAAACCCATCATGTTTATATAAGTATATATCTGTGTATGTGTGTGTGTATGTGTGTCTCCCTCCACTGCTTGACAACTGGTGTTGGTGTTTGTTTACTTAACTTAGCAGTTTGGCAAAAGATACTGATAGAATAAGTATTATTAGGCTTTAAATGAAAAAAGCCCCAGGTTCGATTTGTTTGACTAAAACTCTTCGAGGCAGTCCCCCAGCATGGCCACAGTCAAATGACCGAAACGAGTAAAAAGTAAAAGCTTACAAGAAAGTGAAGCCTGTTAAGAAAGAGACTAGTGACTGTGCCATGCGCCAAAGGGGGCTTGGCACAATGTAGCGAGAAAATGTTGTGTCTTACAAATGAGATGAGGTGCTACAGCTTTCAAGATGTATTGAAAGGTTTATTGTAGAATCTTCCAGCTGATGCTAAACCATGATGATAATTTGGTTTTATGCTTTGAGATTTGTTTTGCTTCTCTCTCTCTCTCTCTCTCTCTCCGTTTTTGTATTTCTCTTTTCTCGTTTCAGTCATTAGACTGTGGCCATGCTGGAGCACTGCCTTGAAGGGCCTTAATCAAACAAACCAATTCCTGTACTTATATTTATTTGTTTCTCTTTTTTTTATGAGTCTGGTACTTATTCTATCAATCTCTTTAGCTGAACTGCTAAGTTACAGAAATGTGGACAAACCAAAATTGATTGTTAAGTTGTGTGAGGGTGAGAAGGACAAACACCAATGCACCCCCTCTTACACACACACACACGATGGGCTTCCATGCAGTTTCCCTCTGCCAAATTCACTCACAAGACATATGTTGGCCCAAGACACTTACCTGAGGTACTGTGCACTCTAAGTAAACCCAGAACCACATGGCTACAAAGCAATCTTCTTAACTACACAGCCAATCCATTCTCACAAAACATGTTACCTTTATGAAACGAACACTTGTTTCCACAGGTAAATCAAAATAGATTGACTTGCCGTGTGTAAAAAGAGAAAAATAAATAAAATGAAAATTTAAAAAAAACCCACAAGACATTCAGTAATTCAGTAATATGCACTTAACATTATCTGTCCAATTTTATAATATCCCTGGCAAGTTTACCAAATTGAACTAATCTTACTCAGTTACCTGGAATAGCTTTCTTAGCTCGTTATCCCCCCGTAGCAGTCTTGTTTTCCTTTATAACCCAACCAAAATAGCTCTTTAATTGTTTCAGTGCTACTTTCCATTACTCGATTATAAGCACCAGTTTCACATCTCCTCTCTCTCTCTTACGAAATTAGCAGCATTACTTAATTATTTTAATAGAATAGATTACGTGTACATTTGATACGTCAACATTTTAACCGTGCAAAGTGCTGCTGTTTAACATTGTTATGTTTTTCTAGACTGTTTTTTATTTTATTTTTGGTTTTTGTCTTTGGTTTATAGGGATTATTTCATTCCCAGTCTCAGTCGTTTGTTTTATTTAGAAAAAAAAATATTCTTTTTACATTGCTAAATCTCTGGTATATGTTGCTAACCGGTTTTTTTTTTTTACTTTTCTTTTTATTAGTATCAAGAATTCCCTCTTCATTCTATTGTAACAGTTTAATTTGCACTAAGAGAATAGTAACGTGCTTTTTTTTTGTTTTGTTTTTAATTTTTTAAGATTTGATGTAAAATCTTGCATCTTGTCCCCATGAATATCACCTAGTCTAGTAAATTACTACTACTACCATCATCACCATCAATACTACTACTACTGCTACTACTACTGCTGCTGCTGCTACTACTACTACTACTACTACCATCAATACTACTACTATCAATACTACTACCACCACCACTATCAATACTACTACCACCACCACTATCATTACTACTACTACTACTACTACTACCATCACTACTGCTACTACTACTACCACCACCATCAATACTACTACTACTTCTACTACTACTACCACCATCAATACTACTACTACCATCAATACTACTATTACTACTACTACTACCATCAATACTACTACCACCACCACCACCATCAATACTACTACTACTACTGCAACTACCGTGCTTTGTTTCATTACATTCTTTTGGAAAAGTGCAACAATTATTAGTGTCAGTGATAAATACTAAACTGACACAGAGGAGCTTGAAGAATTATTAATCCTGCTAATCAATGTTATTAGATTTTTTCCGCTGAGATAGATGTAATCTGCCAATGACCTTTATACACTTTCCCCCCCGAATAGTATTATTATATGAATGCAGCAGAAACATTTTGTGGCGAAAACTAGTTTCAGATTAGAAAATTTTTGTGTTTCCCTGAAACCATTTCAATTCAGTTCTAACTTTTGAATCTAATCAGAAGTAAGGGGTTTTCATAGCAATCAAATCATCATCATCATCATCGTTTAACGTCCGTTTTCCATGCTAGCATCGGTTGGATGGTTCGATTGGGGTCTGGTAAGCCAGGAGGCTGCACCAGGCTCCAGTCTGATCTGGCAGTGTTTCTACAGCTGGATGCCCTTCCTAACGTCAACAACTCCGTGAGTGTAGTGGGTGCTTTTTACGTGCCACCAGTACAGGGGCCAGAGGAAGCTGGTAAACGGCAACGATCGGTTGGTGCTTTTTACGTGTCACCGGTACAGGGGCCAGAGGAGGCTGGCAAACGGCAACGATCGGTTGGTGCTTTTTACGTGCCACCGGTACAGGGGCTAGAGGAGGCTGGCAAACGGCAACGATCGGTTGGTGCTTTTTACGTGTCACCGGTACAGGGGCCAGAGGAGGCTGGAAACGGCAACAATCGGTTGGTGCTTTTTACGTGCCACCGGTACAGGGGCCAGAGGAGGCTGGTAAACGGCAAGGATCGGTTGGTGCTTTTTACGTGTTACTAGCATGGATGCCAGTCAAGGCAGTGCTGGCATCGGCCACGTTCGGATGGTGCTTTTTACGTGGCATCGGCACGGGTATCACAACTACAATTTCCATACATTGTAATCTATCATATTTGTAATTCTTATGAGTTTATTAAATTGGAAGGTATTCTGGTGTACAGTGTGTAGTCTCATCATATTTTTATCAATTGTTGCTGTTGTTTTTGTTGTTGTTGCTGTTGAATGATCAGTCGTCTTGCAGCATTATTCGTAGATGCAAAGAGACTTAAGAGCTGAACTACTGATCCAGTAGGTGTGCATTAGCTAAAACCATTGCACAGCCTATCATCATCATCATCATCATCATCATCATCATTTACCATCCACATTTAAATGCTTGCATGGACCTGACAGAATTTGTTGGGACAGATTTTCCTATGGCCAGATGCCCTTCCTGTTGTTAACCCTTACCTGTTTCCTAATAAGGTCATAGTTCCCCTTAATCACTCATGTTTTCACAGAATATCAGAAATGAAGGATGCTGCTTGTATGATGATGATACTCGTTTACAACTATCACATGATGTCAAGGTGAGGAAACATTAATACATCCACACACATCATATACATGTGTATGTATATTGAATACAGCACTTTGGTCTAAACCACTTTAGTCTAAGATTTTTTGTTCTAAAAGCATTTTTGTCTAAAGACACTTTTAGATCTTTTACGTTTTTTTTTTAGCTTCTATAGACAAAATAGTTGTTAGACCAAAGTGAGTTTACACAAACATGTCTTTAGACTAAAGGGCATGTAGACAAAAATGTCTTTAGACTATAGTGTATTTATACAAAAGTCACTCTAGATCAAAGTTCTTTAAACCAAAGTGCATTAGACTGAAGTGTTTTAGATGAAAAGTCCTAGATCCATATATATATATATATACCTTTCATCCTTTCGGGGTCAATAAATTAAGTACCAGTTACGCACTATGGTCGATATAATCGACTTAATCCCTTTGTCTGTCCTTGTTTGTCCCCTCTATGTTTAGCCCCTTGTGGGCAATAAAGAAATAAGAATACTTTCCAATTTAATAAACATATAAGAATTACAAATATAATAGCAACAGGAAGATGTATATATATATATATATATATATATATATATATATATATATACACATATATATATTTATGCATGGTTTGGTGCTTAGGGTATTCAGCTCAAGTTCAATTCCCAGCGGCACATTGTGTCCTTGAGCAAGACACTTTGTTTCATGTTGCCCCAGTTCACTCAGCTGGCAAAAATGAGTAATACCTGTATTTCAAAGGGCCAGACTTGTCACATTCTGTGTCATGCTGGATCTCCCTCAGAACTACATTAAGGTTATGCATGCCTGTGGAGTGCTCAGCCACTGGTATGTTAATTTCACAAGCAGGCTGTTCCATTGATCAGATCAACTGGAACCCTTGTCATAACCAACAGAGTGCCAGTTGATATATATGCATACATACATTTTATTTGACAAGTTCGAGAAATGAATGAAAGCGCTAATAATAATGAATAAATAAAAAGATTTTTTTTCCAAAATTCTGGATACTTTTTTTCTCAATATATGTATACACACACACACAATTAAATTAAAGGGTAAAGACCTCCTTTGGTTGTTAATGATCATGGGATTACACCTAGAAAGTTCTTCTCCGCAGCACAAGTCAAGGCAAGGTATTTATGGAGGACTAGCAGTCGCCCATGCATACCAGACGCCTCTCACCATGCCACCAATGTTGTCCAAGGAAAAGGGCAAAGGCTGATACAGCTTGGCACCAGCGATGTCGCAAATCATTTCTCCAACTGAGTGAATTGGAGCAATGTCGAATATAGTGTCTTGCTCAAGAACACAGCACACAGCCTGCTCTGGGATCGAACTCACTACCTCATGATTATGAGCCCAACACTCTAACCACTGGGCCATGTACCTTCACACACACACACGGCGGGCTTACTCTTTACTCTTTTACTTGTTTCAGTCATTTGACTGCGGCCATGCTGGAGCACCGCCTTTAGTCGAGCAAATTGACCCCGGAACTTATTCTTTGTAAGCCCAGTACTTATTCTATAGGTCTCTTTTGCTGAACCGCTAAGTGACGGGGACGTAAACACACCAGCATCGGTTGTCAAGCAATGCTAGAGGGACAAACACAGACACACAAACATATACACACACATACATACATATATATATATATATATATATATATATATATATATATATATATATATATATATGCGACAGGCTTCTTTCAGTTTCCATCTACCAAATCCACTCACAAGGCATTGGTCGGCCCGAGGCTATAGCAGAAGACACTTGCCCCAGATGCCACGCAGTGGGACTGAACCCGGAATCATGTGGTTGGTAAACAAGCTACTTACCACACAGCCACTCCTGCGCCTATTCAGTTGCCGTCTACTACATCTGCTGACAAGGCTCTGGTCATCCCAGGGCTAGCGGAAGACATTTGACCAAGGTACCGCACAATGGGACTGAACCCAAGATCATGTGGACGGGAAGCTAACTTCTTACCACAAAGCCATCCCTGTGCCTTATCTGTATGTATTAAATACAAATAAACTTGATCTATGAATTACCAACTAAATTAATCAGAAAAAGAAAAAAAATTATCAGCATAAACTCCTGCTTTGTTTTCTTTCCTTGTTTTATGATGTTTATATTGTTAATGCAGACACTGGCATTAAAGGTTAAAAGTATTATTAGTTGAATCAATGATGTATAACGTCATCGTAATCATAGCCTAGGGAATGACGAAAATATACTCTGGAGAATGTTTGTACCAATTATAATGTGTGTGTGTGTGTGTGTGTGTGTATGTGTTGGTATGGATACATAGATAGGTATGTATGTATATATATATATGTATATATGTGTATGTATGTGTGTATATATGTATGTATAAGTGTATGTGTGTATATATGTGTGTATGTGTGTGTGAGTGTAATATGCATGTTTGTATGTGTATACATACGTAGGTAGGTGCGTATGTATATATATGTGTATGTATATATATATGTGTGTGTGTGTGTATGTATGTGTGTATATATGTATGTATATGTGTATGTGTGTATATATGTGTGTATGTATTTGTATGTGAGTGTATATGTATGCGTAATATGCATGTGTGTATGTATTTGTATGTGAGTGTATATGTATGCGTAATATGCATGTGTGTATGTGTATACATACGTAGGTAGGTACGTATGTATATATATGTATATGTGTATATATGTGTATGTATGTGTGTATATGTGTATGTATGTGTCTATATATATATGTGTGTATGTGTATGCATATGTGTATGTGAGTGTATATGTATGTGTAATACACATATATGTGTGTATGTGTATACATATATATATGTATATATACATATATGTATGTATGTGTAATATATATGTAATATATATGTATGTATGTAAATGTAATCAGTTTCTTCATTGATGGATCAGCTTGACTTCCTTGATTCTTATCTATTCATTTTATTTATATCACAATTTGTATGCGTAACAGTGTTGTTTCCACAGGTTTCCAATGAGCCACTCTATGGTTCACTGCATTTCCAACTGTGAGATTGACAAGGAAGTGTTTGTAACATTACATGACGGGAACACATGCTCACACACACACACACACATCAAATTCAAATTCACTTATGAGACGTTGGTCAGCTAGAGTAGAAGACACCTGCCCAAGGTGCTGTGTAGGTGTATATCGTTCAAGAAGTAAAGCTGTGTTGACTCTTTTTCTCTTTTACTCTTTTACTTGTTTCAGTCATTTGACTGTGGCCATGCTGGAGCACCGCCTTTCGTCGAGCAAATCGACCCCGGGACTTATTCTTTGTAAGCCCAGTACTTATTCTATCGGCCTCTTTTGCCGATACGCTAAGTGACAGGGACGTAAACACACCAGCATCGGTTGTCAAGCAATGCTAGGGGGACAAACACAGACACACAAACACACACACATATATATATATACATATATATGACAGGCTTCTTTCAGTTTCTGTCTACCAAATCCACTCACAAGGCATTGGTCGGCCCGGGGCTATAGCAGAAGACACTTGCCCAAGATGCCACACAGTGGGACTGAACCCAGAACCATGTGATTGGTTAGCAAGTTACTTACCACACAGATTTTTGTCACTGCAGACAAATGATATAGTTGATTATATCAACCCCACCAATTGGTGCTTACTTTGTCAATCTTAGAAAGATGAAAAGCAAAATCTACTTTACTAGGAATTGAACTCAGAACATAAAGGGATTCAACTAAATACCACAAGGTATCTTGTCTGATGCTCTACAGATACCGCCAATCCATCACACTTCTCCATGAACAAAATATTGATTTCAAATTTTGGCACAAGGCCAGAAATTTTGGGAGAAGGACTAAGTCGATTACATCAACCCCAGTATCCGACTGGTACTTGTTTTATCAACCCCTAAAAGGATAAAGGCAAAGTCGACCTCAGTGGAATTTGAACTCAGAATGTGAAGACTGATAAAATGCTGCTAAACATTTCGCTTGGCATGCTAACAGTTCTGCCAGTTCCCTGCCTTCCCATGACTGAAATATTAAAAAGCTTGTACTTATTTCTAGTGCTTCTCTGTTTCTGTCTACTCTACTACTTCTACTTCAGTGTTTCAGGGATATAAAGTATAACTACTTATACTTCTGTGGCTCTTTAACATTCAAATTAATCAAAGACAAACTCATAGAGATGTTTCTGTTATTCCAAACAGGCCATGCCAAATCTCGTTACTTTCGGCAGCATACCTCACCCCATACCTTTCACACAAGAAATCACGTTTTTGTCTTAAGTTTCATCATTTTAATCATATTTTCCCATCATCAACATATCTAAAAGCATTGTTATTAGGAATGTTTATAGGTTAATGTTGGAAGCAACATAAAATATTCATTTATATATCATCATTATCATTCATTTAACATTCACTTTTATATGCTTACATGAGTCACAGAGTCTGTTGCCAGCCCTTCCTTGTGTCTCAGCAAGATAATATTTCTCATGGCCAGATGTAACTGGAAACAAACAACACCACTTGTATAACAGTGCCGCTCATTTACAACCATTACACGATGTCAGGACAAGGGTCCCCATGCACACACACACACACACACACATGCACACACACACACAAGATGAGCGTCTTTCAGTTTCCATCTGTGAAATCCATTCACAAGAGCCGGGGCTATAGTAGAATACACTTGCCCAAGGTGCTTCACGGAGGGATTGAAGCAGAGACCATGTGTTTTGGAAGCAAGCTTCTTAACCACACAGCCACATCTACACTTACATGTGTGTGTGTGTATTCTGATATATTTAATTTTATTGTTATTTCTCAAATGTGTTGCATAGAGTTGTTGTTGTTAAGCAACAAGACGGGTAAGGGTGATTAGGTGATGGTCTAGGGCTTAGGGGTGGGAGACCCCAGACCTTGGAAAAAATAAACTTTGGTCGTCTTGTTGTAGGCGAAGGCTCTTCGTTGACGCCCGACACCACTGGGAGGTGGCCCTCGTAGTCACTGGAAATGGAGATCTCTAGGTCCAAATTCTTGAACGGCTGCATAGATTTATATTTTATTTCTGTCTACATAGTATTTTCCCATTTTCCTGTTTGAGTTTTGATGTAAAACAATCATTACATTTGTTTCAAATAACAATAAAGTGAAGCAGTTTCATAATTCAGTCACTTTCATGTTGCTCCTTTATTCAATTCATTGTCTATTTACTTGTATTTGCCCTTGAAACCATGAGGTCCTCAATTTTATCTGACTGCATGGTATCTTAGGCAAATGCAATTTTCTATAGCTTCAGTCTGCCCCATACCTTGTGAGTGAAACTGAATCCTCATCATGGTAGAACAGACATCCGTTAATGTTACATTATGTTGTTTAACCCCAGGTTAGCTCTTTCTTACTATAAGCGGAAAGTGTAACCTCTCGAAAGAGCTGTTCTTCACTCCTGCTCCAGAGCGTCGGCTGCGGGGTCACTCCGAAAAGCTCTATCTGCGACGATTTCATCTCAATTGAAGGAGAGGGGCTTTCTCCGTCCGGGTTGCGGATCTGTGGAATAAGCTGCCGCTCGGTTCAAGGTCTCTCTTGACCAGAAATGGCCTGAACTCTTTGCATGAACACCACCCTGTACATAACTCCATGTCCCCCTACATGGCCTTGCTTTTGCTTTTTGAGCCAAATTAACTTAACTTAACTAATTTAATCATCCAGCCATCACTGTCCCATTCGTCTGTCGAGCATTGCATATGTAGTACTACATCAGCTATTGTATTCCTTCTTTTATTAAGACAGTCAGGTATAATTTGAAGGAGATTTCATTGCAATTTCTAGCAGGTTGAGCAAGCAATGGTAGGGGTTGCTTCACTTATACGACTACCATTATCATCCCAAAGCTGGTGGAAAAAGACAAAATTATCCCCATAGGTAAAAGCTATTTAATAAGGATAATATTGTACTTGATATTTTATTGACTATTATTCAATTCTGTTGTCCTTGAGATATCATCATTTGACATATGTTTTTCAAGTTAGTATAGTAGATACCAAGAGACTTACACATGAATAAATGCCATGTATCTTTATTGCTTTTTTTTTTAATTATTCATAATGCATTAACTGCAGAAGACGAACAAGGTCATGATTGCATATAAGGTCATGATTGCATATAAGGTCACGATTGCATATAAGGTCATGATTGCATATAAGGTCACGATTGCATATAAGGTCATGATTGCATATAAGGTCACGATTGCATATAAGGTCACGATTGCATATATGCTTTCTGTGATGCACAGATTTAATTTGTTGGCTTCTTTTTTTATAGTTGTTGAATTACTAATAAATAAGGCAGATATTTACTAACAAAGAGAATGAAACCTTGTTAAATGTCATTTGATCTGTTGAAAATGGTCTGTGGGGAAATAGCAAAGAGAGGGGCTTTCAGAAACTAGGATTGTCGTAACCCTTTAGCATTCAGATTATTTTATCAAATGTCATGCTTATTTATTCGTGTTGTTTTGAATCAATCATGCATTATCTCGTTGCTTTGAGATTTTGATGATGTAATTGTTACCTTTAGAATGACCTTGTAGATTAGGTGTGAGAGTCTGGACCAGGCTGGGTTGAGCATAAAGTTGGTAGACTATTTGGGCTGGATGTGGCTATCCATGTAACAGTAAGTCAGTTAATTGATGGGTATATCTTAGTATTGAGAAATAGATCTACAACAAAGGAGATGAGATGGTGGGTGGGGGGTAAGTTCCTGGCAAGCTAATTCACATGTAGCCCAGTATCAATTTCCAGCTATAGATATTTTAGTCATCTATGCTGCTGATATCTGTATAGGAAAGGCATGAATGTCACCACTCACATTTCATGTCAATCTTTCAGGAGTGGGGGGGGCTACGTCAAAACGGTAGAGGAGTAGGGGCCGAAACCAGACATAGTTTCTCCTGATGATGTCTTGAGCTAACTGGATCCTATAAAGGAGCTGTTGTGGTAGCAGACCACGAAACATAGTGGAAATTCCATGTAGCCCTGTAACAATTCCCAGCTGTAGATATTTTAGTCATCTATGCTGCTAATATCTGTATAGGAAAGGCATGAATGTCACCACTCACATTTCATGTCAATCTTTCAGTGGGGGGGGGGTGCTACGTCAAAACGGTAGAGGAGTAGGGGCCGAAACCAGACATAGTTTCTCCTGATGATGTCTTGAGCTAACTGGATCCTATAAAGGAGCTGTTGTGGTAGCAGACCACGAAACATAGTTGAAATTCCATGTAGCCCAGTAACAATTCCCAGCTGTAGATATTTTAGTCATCTATGCAGCTAATATCTGTGTAGGAAAGCCATGAATGTCACCACTCGCATTTCATGTCAATCTTTCAGGAAGTCAGTAACACTGATCACAAATAGTCAAGCAGTGAGTACAGATTTGTGGTATGTGATTCATTACCTAACTCCAGTTCAATTCTAGTAACAGGCATTACAACCATTTTTTCTTTTACTTAAGGCACTGTGTCTCTTGTAAAATATGTAATCTGTTTACTTTTTTAAGATGATAAATATGTAATTTGCAGGAGATTTGGCTCCTATTTCTAACAGGGCAAATGCTAGTCTAGAGGCCCCCTTGTTGAACTTGTTGACTCTGTTCACCTGTATGTGAAATGAATTGACACATTGCCAATTTAGTATTAAATTTAAATGCTGCTGAGGCCAACTTTCCCTTTCATCCTCTCAGAGTTGATAAAATAAAGTTACTAGTCCAAGACTAGTGGATTAGTGAAATTGATGAAGCATCAGATGAGATGTTTTGCGATATTTCTGGCCCTTTGCATTCTGAGTTCTTGAGTGGCAGACTTAATCCCTCATTTGGTTTAACACCACCACCTGATTCTTGGCTGCCTTTAATAGTGTTCGCTTTGATGCAAGCATTTTGGCCAGATTTCCAGTTTGAAGATAATTTCCTCCTTTCATCCTACCAACCAGTCCTGGAGGCCCCTGAAAAAAATAAAAAGGTTCATTGGTACAGGTTTTTCTTTGATGACTAATTGGTGAAAAAATATATATAATCTTTTATTTTTATTGTTGTTTCAGTCTTTAATTGTGGTCAAGGCACTGCCTTGAAGGGTTTACTCAAACAAAATGACCCCAGTACTTAATTTTTTTAAAGTCTGGTACTTATTCTGTCAGAATCTTTTGTTGAACTGCTAAGTTACAAAGATGTATACAAACCAACACTGTTGTCACATGGTGTAGGGGACAAATACACGCACACACGAATGCACGCACACACACACGGGGGTCAAGCTTTCACAGTTTTCATCTACCAAATTCATTCACAAAGCATTTGGTTGACTCAGGCCTATAGTAGAAGACTCTACACATTCAGCTAAGTATTTCTGCAATTGTCTCCCTATAAGACAACATTAGTAGTACTTCTTACTGGCACAAAGCTAAACTGCATTTCATTTAGGCTAATTCTATTCACAATTAATTTAATTGTAACTCTTTTTTTAATTTAAATCAACTAGTCTATTACTTGGTTGTCTCAGTAGTTGCTTGTCTCCAGAGCATCTCCTTTGCCTTTGTAACAGCTTATGATGATGATGTTGCTATGGCAATCATTGTGCATGACACCTCCCTGTGGTACTTGATTGTATAAATGACTATTACATAACCTACTGCACCAGATATTTTAAGCATCTCAGCCATTATCCCTGACTATACCGTCCTAGCTTTTGTATCCTTAATTGTACATGTGACCATGCTTCACTCACAGATCCCTCTGTTGCTGAAGTGTGATCACATGTGCAATGTTGAGTCAATGTGGGGTAGATTTTTTTCTCTCTTTCATGCTTTGTCCTCATTCAACAATCTTTTTTTTTTTTTTGCAATAGCACTTGCATTCCTTTTTTTTCTTTTCAGTATAAAAAAGGGAAAATGTACTAGTATTATCCCATACACACTTTTCTTATTTCTTTATTGTCAACAAGGGGCTAAACATAGAGGGGACAAACAAGGACAGACAAAGGGATTAAGTCGATTACATTGACCCCAGTGCGTAACTGGTACTTAATTTATCGACCCTGAAAGGATGAAAGGCAAAGTCGACCTCAGCAGAATTTGAACTCAGAATGTAACGGCAGACGAAATACCGCTAAGCTTTTCATCCGGCGTGCTAACATTTCTTCCAGCTCACCGCCTTCCCATACATACTTTTCTCTTACAATGCCCTACCTCACACATCTGATTGTCATGTTGCAGAACATGCAAAATTCTTACTTTTGGCTTTTCCCCTTATTTGATATTTAGCTCCTCTTCTAGTTGCTTGATATTAAGGCTTTGCTGTTGCTTTCTTCCAGCTTTTCCAAGCCTGTCTCTTAATATTTAAGCCTCTATCTACAGTAATAATCCATGCAGGTGTGTTGCCCAACCACATGGTCCAGGTTCAGTCCCACTGTGTAGCACCTTGGGCAAGTGTCTTTTACTATAACCTCAGACTGACCAAAGCCTTGTGAGTGGATTTGGTAGACAGACAAAAATGGAGAGAAGTCTATTGTATGTGTGTGTGTGTGTCTGTCTTTATCCTGCTACCACCACTTGACAACTGGTGTTAGTATGTTTACATCCCCATAATTTAGCAGTTCAGCAAAAGAGTCTGACAGAGTAAGTACCCCAGCATGGCTGCAGTCAAATGACTGAAACAAGTAAAAGAATAAAAGAATATCATGTTACATTCCATTGAGCTGAAATCTTGCTCCAGACACAGACCTCATCTGTAACCTTCAGCAGGTTTTCTTATAAGAAATCCCAGGCCTCCTTTCTGCCATAAGTCTCTATCCTATCCTCTCTTTTGTCCTATATATTAACTAGCACTTCTCTGAAACTATGCCTGGTTGAAGCCCCTTTAAGTTCCCATATCTTCTCTCTCCAGATTGTCTTATGTCTTTGTGTCCCCCTAGCTCTAACTCTCAAATCACTTTGTCTATGTCGGGTGATTCATCCTTCACCAGGGAAAAGCTTAGCATTCACAGCTATTTAGTCTGTCCATTTCATGATGATTTTGAAGTCTACCTGATTTGTGCATTTCTGGCTGATTGTTACATGGTGTGATTATGATCATATGATTATAGTCTTATATATAATTATAATCTTTTACCGTAAATCTCTTCACCATAATTATCCTGCTATCACCGTAGTGCTTGGAATCTAAGCACCATAGTGATATAGCAAAAAAAAAAAAAATAATAATTAAGAATAAAAATAAATAAATGATGAGGAAACAAGTGATGCTGGAAAATGTTTTCATAGTATAGCTTATATTTTCTTTACCATTACAAGTATCTGGTCTGGATTGCCTGTTTTTGTCTATATTATATTTATATTTACAGTCGATGATGATGATTAATAGTAGGTGTTGTTGTTTAACTGCAGGTCAATCCTAACTGAACAGACATACGATGAGAGGCATTCTAACTGTGACCACCCTTAGGGATATCTAGAACTAGCTTGAACTACATTATGAGGGCGGCAAGCTGGCAGAAACTTTAGCAGGCCAGGCGAAATGCTTAGCGGTATTTCGTCTGCCACTACATTCTGAGTTCAAATTCCGCCGAGGTCGACTTTGCTTTTCATCCTTTCAGGGTCGATTAAATAATTACCAGTTACGCACTGGAGTCGATGTAGTCGACTTTGTCTTTCCTTGTTTGTCCCCTCTATGTTTAGCCCCTTGTGGGCAATAAAGAAAAAAGAAATAAGAGCTACATTATCCAATGTGTTCTTCCCTTTATAAGACCCAAGTGGGGTAAAAATGAAATTCTTGGAGATAATTAGACATAAATATAATTATATGAAAAACATGTTCCCAGTTATCTATGATTTTCTTCCATTCAACTCAAGGGGGTAATGTCGGTATAAATAAATGTATTTTAGGGTAATTGGTTAAAAAAGTTCTCTGACCCCTGCAGTAGAGTGTAATTTGAGGGACATTTAGCTATTATTTCTAGATGCATCTCTGCTAGCTTGTTATGGCAGGTGTCTTATGTATTCCTGTAATGTTTGTGTTTTATGTTATTCCATTTAGCATTTCAATTCATAATGTTGGAGAGATGTCTATCTTTTTAGGTAATGTGTTATATTTTTACTTAGCATTACAATATTTCAGTAGTGAGTACAGTATTTATTTATTAATTATAATAGCAAAATCAATGGTGATATTCATACGATATTAATACATTGAAGATGTCCATAGCTAGTAAACAGACTCACTATAAAGTTTCACATAATCCAACATACTACAATAGAATGGTCTTTATTATATACGCTACACTCTAACAATACAACAGCAGTCCAGGTTACATAATTGCAAAGTTGTCTGTTGACTTTAGAGCTGTACTTTTAATCCTGTCAAGTCTAAGAAAGCCTTTCAACACTAAATAGAGAACAACAGCTGGCTATGTTATTAGGATTGTCTTCCTGCTGTCATAAGTACTTAAACTGCATAATAGAGTTATCCTTAAGCATTCAGTTGGAATCATGTAGAGGTACAGTACATTGCTCTGCGTTATAAGGCTAGAGCACAAAATTAAATACTTCAGTTGCTTTGTTCCTCTATATTCTGATACACTGCGGTTCACTTTGCATTGTTTCCCCCTCAGGAATCAATGAAATCACCTCAATAGATTAAATTCCTCTCTTTCAAGAAATGGCTTTGTGTTGACTTAAAAGAAATTGGCATCATCATCCCGGAATACAGCATTATTGTTGTTCTTTAAGGAAGTATTTGAATTTATGGCTCTTTCAGCTCTCCTAAACTGATGAATGGTGATCACTGAGTAAGGATAGTTCATTAATGATGCTTTTGTGGTTTTGTTAAATGAATGATTAAAGGGGTGCATTTCTGTGAATGATGGGAGAAATACAAAGGTCATTGGGAAAGAGATTATGAATGCCTTGAATTAGATTTGGTGATTGCTGGGTATACACTATAACTTTAACCCTTTTGTTATCATAATCCTGTTGAAACACACTGATTCTGTTTCAGTTAATTTTGATAACGAAAATTTGGTTAAATAACTTAGTCTTATTATTAAGCTGATGTTTAGACCATAAATTAGCATGAGATTTTGCTGGGAGGTTTAAAATTAAATCACTCTTAAGCAAGAAATTTATATAATAGAATTGTGTGGGTGGGGTGGGGCTCGGGTGGTTTGGTATCAAAAGGGTTAGCTAAGGCTATTGTAATAGTGATTATTGCATAAATATTAAATTTTAGAAGAAAGGGTAAAATAGTTGTGTGTTTGAGTCTCTCTTTGTCTCTGTATGTGTGACATATGGTGGTTTGTTGTCACAGGTTGTTCACCGCATACTGAATAGCTTAACGGGGCTTCAGTATAATCATAGACACTTTATGCTATTGCTAGACATACTACAATTGAACTCTGAGTGTATTATTAGATTTGAAAACAAAATTCAGTCACATTATGTCAAGTAACTGAAAGGATAGGATTATTTAGAAACATTAACGCATCCACTTTCAATATGTTGTGGCAGATTTGAACATAAATATCTGATTGCTGTTGTGTTTTTATCATCTCTCTTTTTAATGCTGTGCATTCATAATATACATGATTCACAGGTGTAATGGGGACTTTGAGATACCGTAATGTTTTGACCCTTTTGTGTGTCTCCTCAGTCTCTTGCTTATAGAAATTATATTATCAGCAGCCAAATTATTTGTTGATGCATGCTGATGTCTGCCAAGCAGATAATTCAGGAGACGAATACAGAACAATGAGAATTCAAACAATAATATGTCTATTCGTTCTCAATATGTTCTGGAAGATATGAAAGTAAATATCTGATTGCTGCTGTTTTACTTCATTGGTGGGAATAGCTTTAACTGAGGAAGCACACCATTAAGTCGAAACACTGTGGCATCTCTCAAAGACCTCTTACGCCATTGAATCGCTTGTGTTATGAAGATACACAGTATAAAGGGAGGGATGTTCTCCAATGGTGAAATACAAGACTGATCAGATATGCATGTTGAAATATGCCACAACATATTGAGAAAGAATGGATATGTTATTGTTTGCCGTTTTGCTGTTCAGCATATCCCTTGCAGATTGTTATTTAGAAAATTTACCATGTTTGTTGGATATGAATGTGTGTACATATGCATTCATAGGCATACATGTAGTATGCCTGTGTATGCACACACACACATATATAGATAGATAGATACACACATACACATGGTGTACATATGAGTGTGCATGTGTATATATACATGTATACACATATACACATTTGTATATAGGCATGTATATGTATTGATGCATATACACATATATATATATGTGTACATGTGCATGTATATACATATGTATGTGTATATATATATATGTATGTATATATATATGTTTATATGAATGTATGGATATATATATATATGATGCATACATACACCTGTAAATATCTATATATACATATAAGTATGTGTATACACACGCATATACATATGTATATACCTATGCATAAATATACAATCACACACACTTTTTAGACATGCTTTCAAAAACTGATATATGTGCATTCAAAGCTAAACTGTCATTTTTGGAATAAAATAATTTATTGCTGTGATATCAGTGTAATATATGAGCATGTATGAATGTTTATGTGTCTGTGTGGGTGTGTATGGGTGTAGGAATTGTTCTAGAACAATTGAAATATGTTGTGCATTCCTATTCCATGAACAATATTCTTCTGCCTTGTTGAATAACAAGTAATAAAAATACTGATGCAAAGGAAACTGAATTTGTTACTGAAGGGCCACTAAATATTTTTCTGAAACCCTAATGTGTTGTAGCATACACTACATCTGCAATGGAACCAATAAAAGATCCCCTATGTGTTCTCATGAAGTGCTACAAAAGCAGCCAAATTTCCTTCAAAATGACAACCTACTGTCTTAAATAGGGAATGTATACAGTAGTTCATTCATAACCAAAGGTATTAAATACTTTTAAATACCTTTGGCTAGGGTTCAACAAATGACAGGTTTGTGAAGCCGAGAGGGGTTCTTCTGCATGTTAGTTCAAACTGCTAGAACAAGCAGTCAAATCTTGAAAGTCATCATCATTGTCATCCTCATCATCATCATTTAATGTCTGTCTTCCAATGCTGGCATGGGTTGGATGGTTCAACAGGAATTGGCAAGCCAGAGAACTTGATTAAAAATGTAATGGCAAGTATTTATCGACCTTTTTCTTTCCTTTAAAAATCGACATGAACTTTCCGGACAACCCAATACATAGCCATTTAAAAAATTTTTTTTCAAGATTATGCATTGGGTAATGTAGTCTTAGTTATAATACATTTGAAGACAAACAAAAAAATGACAGTTATAAATGTGCTCAATCATGATCTAACCTGGGACTAAACGTTTATAGTCAACAGAAGCCAGGAGTTTAGAGCTAAATGGCTTGGCACCAAACTTCTTAACTTGACTCTGTAACTGAAAAAAATATCAATTTTCTTTTTAAATTATTTTTAATTCATTTTTCATGTTTGTGGTGTTTTTTTTTAGTAGAACGCTTGGTTTTTCTCGTTTTTAAAATTAAATCTGACATTTCATATGTTCATACAAGCCTCCAACATTCACAAATCACACTTAAATACCCTCACAATAATTAATTAATTACTTGCTATAAATAATGTTCAGGCTGGTTTACCCTTCTCAAAAGCACTGAAAATAGTAACGAATGCTACCTTTCTTCCCTTGAGACAGTTAAGCTTAAATTTTGGTTTATGTGTGTGTGTGTGTGTGTTTGTGAAGTGATTGTGTCAACAGAAATGGGGTCTTGTTTCTCTCCTCTTTTGCTGTGAGTAGAAAGTCATGAAGTGGTTTTTGTCACCACACAAGTGAAATTATGGTCTTCTACTCTTACATACAGTTGTATATGCTGTCTGGTAGATTGATCAGGTCCAGGATTGATTTCATGCTTTGGTGATCCATTTGGATTAGTATGAGGTGGTATAAAAAGGTTCCCAGACTAGTTGTGTTTAATTCAAAAAATCACTTATTTACCTAAGTTTTTAACATTGTCTCCTTCAAAACAGTCACCTTGCACGACAATACACTAGTCCCAGCATTCTTGCAACTTTTGGAATCCAGCCTGGAAGTTGTTTCCCTTAAGTTAGTGGAGGACCTTCTGTGATTCGCTCTGGATCTTGACAACAGTGTTACAATGGTGACCTTTGACCTGCATTTTTATCTTGAGTCAAAAATGAAAGTCTGCAGCTGCTAAATCTGGTGAATACAGTGGATGCAGAAGCGATATTATGTTGTTTTTGGCAAGAAACTCACAATTGAGGAAAGCTCAGTGACAGGGTGCATTGTTGTTGTGCAGAATCTAATTCTTTGTGCTTCACAGATCCAGTTGCTTTTGCTAAATGTCTTCTCAAAAACACTTCAAAACATCATAGTTGAACTCTCAGTTGACAGTCTGGCCCTGGGGGATGAATTCTCAATGCATGATACCACATTTCCAAGGGTGACGCTCATGACAGGTCTTCCAGATTGCTCATCATCTTCCAAGGATGTTCTGCTTTTGAAGTGTCCATGCCACTCAAAACACTGTGTACGACCCATTTCCTGGTCCCCATAAGCTTTCCAAAGCATGCTCAATGTTTCTGTAGCAAACTTCCGAAGTTTAACACAAAATTTCAAGTTGGTTCTTTGTTCCTGTCCAGCATACATGTGATCACAAAACACAAATTTCACAACTTGTGAAGTAAATACAGTGATGTCACTTGGCACATTGGCTCATGAAAGTCACTGCTAGCTCTCACTGTACATACAACCATAAGCTGCCATCTGTTGATGCGCTACACCGTTATATTTATATATTTTTTATATTGTCCTTATATTTTTATTAGCCTATGACAAGGTAGATTAAATGGGGACCAGTTTATCATTCTTGCCTCATCCTCTGTGAGAAATCTCTCCTCTACTGTGTTGTTAATTTTCTCCTCTGGCAACATATATTTTGGTCTGAGGCACTTTTGTCTCCTAGTCATTTTTTCTAACTTCTAGTTCCTATTGTTTTTTTGGACAACAGATTTGAATAGAATTTCAAACCTATTCTAATGTGTGAGAGGTAAGCTCATACACTCCTGATTTGATCCTTTGTCTGCTAGTGATTATTTGATCATTCATACTATATATATGCTCTATCATTGTTCCCCGTGTATACATATTTTCAATCCCACACAAAAGTGCTACTCCTTTCATACTGCAACTTGGTTTTTTTTTTCTGATATTTTTTTACATTTTCTAAAATTGTTAATATTTTTCTATGCCAGTGGCACATAAAAAGCACTGAGCATACTTTGTTAAGTGGTTGGCATTAAGAAGGGCATCCAGCCATAGAAACCATGCCACAACAGACAGTTGAAGTCTGGACAGTTCCCTGCTAGTAGTTGGCATCAGGAAGGGCATAGAAACCACTACAGACAGCTGGAGTCTGGACAGTTCCCTGCTAGCCAGCTCCATCTCAGACCATCCAACCCATGCCAGCACGGAAAGAGAATGCTAAATGATGATGATGATGTTTATATTTCTTATTTCTTTATTGCCCACAAGGGACTAAACATAGAGGGGACAAACAAAGACAGACAGAGGAATTAAGTCGATTACATCAACCCCAGTGCATAACTGGTACTTAATTCATCGACTCTGAAAGGATGAAAGGCAAAGTCAACCTTGGCGGAATTTGAACCCAGAACGTAAAGACAGATGAAATACAGCTAGGCATTTTGTCCAGCGTGCTAACATTTCTGCCAGCTCGCCGCCTTTATATTTCTATATTTTATTACTTTATATTTTAATATAACTGTAGTTGTATATTTTTCATTTTTTTATATACCTTTAGATCATGACAATTTATATCCACATATCCTGTATTCTATTTCATGTGTCATAATATCTCTTTGAATAGAACTTCAAACCTACTCTAATGCATGAGTGGTAAGCTCACATGCTCCCGATTTTATCCTTTGTCTGCTAGTGATCATTTGGTCATTCACACTATATAAGCTCTATCATTATTCTCCATTTGTGTGATACTCATTTGCCATTATTTTTATTTTAATCTTTAATTCTTATTTCCATTTAAATTCTATTTCAATTAATTGCTCTATCTCATATCTTATTTCTGGTAAGGTCTTTCTTATGCTGTGTACATTTTTAAACTCATTCCTACAAATTTCTATTATCTAATTTTCAGTTTTATTTCACTGGCATTTGTTTATATATTTTCCCATTATGATCCATCGCTTTTATCCAATAGATTCCTGTTATTCTGAAAAGTAATTAATTGCCCAATCAGCTTCAAATGTTTATTTGATGAGTTGGTTATTATGAATACGCATAAACCATTGCAGTGTTCTAAATACACATGTGTGTCTAATGATAGCTTATATGGAGGTCTGAGTAAAAGTTTGTCAAGTCTTACCATTTCTAAACAAAATTTCCCTTATATTTGTCACCTGTGTTTCATTAATGTACATGTTAATTCCCCTCCGCTAGTACAGAATCTACCCTTTACCTTTGTTCTTTCTATCTATCTAATTTCTCTTTCTATCATACCCTTTCTAATTTGCTTCCACTCCTCCCTTAACCGAAGTTTCAAAATGCTAAACTGACACCACATCACACATATACACACAGATATGTATCTCTTAGCCTCAATCTCTTTTTTTCTCCCTCCTCCTTCTCTCGCTCTTTCTCTTTAACCTTACCCTCTCTCTTCTATTTCCTCCCAAAGCTGCTTTTTTCCTGTCCCAGTTTGTAAACTTACTTTTAATTTACTTACTTTTTATATTTCATTTTTTTTTTCTGATACTCATTTGCCCTTATTTCAATTTTAATCTTTCAATTTATATTTCCATTTAAATTCTATTTTAATTAATTGCTCTATCTCGTATCTTATTTCTGATAAGGTCTTTCTTATTCTGTGTACTTTTTTTTATACCCATTCCTACAAATTTCCTTCCATTATCCAATTTTCAATTTGTATTTCACTCACCCTAATGTTTATATATTTTCCCATTATAGTCCATCGCTTTTATCCAATAGATTTCTGTTATTCTGAAAAGTAATTAAATGCCCAATCAGCTCCAAATGTTTATTTGATGAGTTGGTAATCATGAATACCTATAAACTATTGCAGTGTTCTAAATACATACGTGTGTCTGATGATAGTCTATATGGAGGTTTGAATAAGAGTTTGTCAAATCTTTTCTGCATCAATATAATACTATTTTACTCTACTTTTGGTCTTTGAGTACTATTTTCTCCACCTTGTTTTGCACCTGTGTGTTCACATGTGTATGTATGTATATATACAAGGGAGAGTCAAAAATTATATGCACTCTTGTTTTCCCAATGTATTTACACAAAAGCAGGGGATAAACAAGTACATCATTTCTCTATATAGTCTCCTTCCTTTTCAATGTACTTTGCCCAGCGGTTCACAAGCTTGCATATTCCCTCCCAGAAGAAAGTTTTCAGTTGTTTGTGCAACCATTTATGCACCGCTTCCTTCACATCTTCATCCATAGGAAATTGACAACCTTTTAAACCACCTCTGAGCGGTCCAAAGATATGATAGTCAGAAGGATCAAGATTTGGGCTGTAGGCAGGGTGTTCTAGCACTGCAAAACCCAATTGGTTAATGATTTCAACGATCTTGGCAGCTGTGTGTGGGCATGCATTGTCATACAACAACAAAACATTCTTTGACAATAGGCTTCAGTGTTTGGTGCAAATTGTTGGCTTCAGTTTGTTGACCAGCAAAGCACTGTATCTTGCACTGTTGATCATACACCCCTTTTCCAGGCAGTCTTCCAGTATAGGCCCTTTTGAATCCCAAAAAAGGGTTAGCATCAACTTTTCTGCGGAAGAGTGAGTCTTGAATTACTTTGTCACTGGTGAGCCAGGATGTTTCCACTCCATACTCTGGCTTTTGGATTCTGCCTCATAATGATGGACCCATGTTTCATCTCCTGTGACTATTCTGCTCAAAACTTCCTTGCTCTTGTTGTTGTAGCAATCAATGTTGGCAGACCTCTGGATGTTTGCGCTTGTGCTCTGCAGTAAGCTCTCTTAACAACATCTTGCACAGACTTTATGGAAGCCAAGCTCATTGTGGGTGATTTGATAGGCAGAACCATGACTAGTCTGCAGAGAATGAGCTCCTTCATCAATAATAACTCCCCAGTTCACCATTAGCATCTCTCAAACTTGCTGAATCTTCTCGTCAGTGGTGGAGGTTGATGGGCATCCTGCTCCCTCTTTGTGTGCCACATTTGTCTGGTCACTTTTAAACTTCTCTATCCACTCATACACACTTCTGTGCAGTAGTGAACTGTCCTCATACTGTGCTAAAAGCCTCTGATGAATTTCTGTACCTGACACAACTTCTAACCAGAGAAATTGGATCACTGACCTTTGCTGTTCTCTGGTGCACATTGCTAGTGGAGCTGCTATGCTTACACTGTAAAACCAGAAAGAAAATGGCACAATCAGGCTCAAACTTTAATCACGTGACAACAATAGTAACAACTATAAGCACACATGTGCAGAAGGCAGTGTGACAATAATAAAAATACGTCATGGTGAAAGTGCAGATAATTTTTGACTTCCCCTCGTATATGTATGTATATGTATGTATATATATATATATATATATATATATATATATATATATATAATGTGTGTGTTTGTGTTTGTCCCCCACCATTATTCCTTTATTGCCTACAAGGGGCTAAACATAGAGCAGACAAACAAGGACAGATAAACGGATTAAGTCGATTATATCGACCCCATTGTGTGACTGGTACTTAATTTATCGACCCTGAAAGGATGAAAGGCAAAGTTGATCTTGGCGGAATTTAAACTCAGAACATAACTCCAAAAGAAATACCGCTAAGTATTTCGCCTGGCGTGCTAACATTTCTGCCAGCTCACCACCTTTGTCCCCCACCATTTCTTGACAACAGCTGTTGGTGTGCTTATGTCCCCGTAACATAGCAGTTCAGCAAAACGCACAGATACACTAAGTACTAGGCTTTAAAAAATAAGTACTGAGATCAATTCTTCAGAGTGGTGCCCCAGCATGGCCACAATCTAATGACTGAAACAAGTAAAAGATATGTATGTATACATGAGCTTCTTCACCACACAACCTTGAAGGAAGGTGGTTGAATGTATTTTTACATCAGTTAGGTAATCCAATGCTGTAGAATTGTTACATACCAGCTGTCTTCTTTAATTTCTTGTTCAGGGCCCATCCCACCCTTCATCAAATATATCTTTGATCAAAGCCTCACACAAAATATACAGAAACAATTTAACATAAAAACATTCTTTTAAACAGCTGCTGTCTTTAGAATTGGCTCATAACAAAGTATTTGTAATAACTATTGATCATTGGAAAAGAGAGAAATCTGGTTAAAAATTTTAAAAACATGGAGAGAAAAAATATGAATAGAGTAACTTATTACTTGAGGATAAATTCAGACTTCAAACAGTCTTTTTAACTTCGTTTTATTAAACCATATTGTGTTTCTCTGTAGTTGAGTATTGTTATGTAAGTTTTGTCAGCAAACCTGCCAATGATGTATACTCTGCCTCTGCTATTGTGTTTTATCCTTGGCAAATATTAGTTTCATATTTTGGCAAACAATTTCAATTTAAGTTGATTACATTGGCCCCCAGTACTCAACTGGTACTTATTTTATTGATCCCGAAAGGATGAAAAGCAAAGTCAACCTTGATGGATCCTTGGCAAATATTGTTGGCCTTTTGCATTATTGGTCGATGGTGTTTCAGAGACAGTAGCTTAACCGCTTCAGCTGTGCCTGGACTGTTTCCAGAAGCAAATTCCTAGTCCCAAGTATACTTACCACCTCTCTGTTCATGGATACACCCCAGGAGAAAGACAAGTCAATATGTTTGCAGCATATGTTTCCAGTGAAGGGAGCAAATACAGATCACACACACACACTACATACACACATGCACATGTAGAGAAGTGCATGCACATACACATATATACACACATACACGCAGGGGTCACTATATATTGGTTAAGTATGACTGTACATATTTGCTTTAGGGACCATCCCACAATATTTTCTGTAGAGATTTACTCCTTTAGCCTTTTTTAAACAGTTAATTGAATTATCTCCCGAGGCAGGAGAGGTTTGCTGAGCTGGCAGAACTGTTAGCATGCCAGGCAAAATGTTTTGCAGCATTTCATCCCTCTTTACATTCTGAGTTCAAATTCTGCCAAGGTTGACTTTGCCTTTCATCCTTTTGAGGTGGATAAAATAAGTACCAGTTACGCACTGGGGTTGATGGAATTGATTAGCCCCCCTCTCCCAAAATTTCAGGCTATTCTGTGGATATGACTAAAATGACTCCTAACACAGCTAGCAAAAGTATCACAGAGCCTATATTTAGACCCAGAACTCTCTTTTGAAAGACACTTTACTACTGTCTTTTATATTTTACTTGTTTCAGTCAGTGGCCATGCTGGGGCACTGCCTTGAAGGTTTTTTGTCAAACAAAAACATTGACTCCAGTACTTACGTTTTTTTTTTGAAGTCTTGTACTTACTCTATTAGTCTCTTTCAATCAATCGCTAAGTTTTAGGAACATAAACAAACCAAAAAGTGTGAAGGGAGCAAATACAGATCACACACACACACACCTACATACACACATGCATATATAGAGAAGCGCATGCACACACATATATACACACATACACATAAACACAAAGACACACAAACATACACATAGACACACACACATAAACATTCACACACACACACACACATAGTGGGCTTCCACTCAGTTTCCGTTTGTCTACTAAATTCAATCACAAGGTATTGGTTGGTCTGGGGCTATGACAGTAAACACTTGCTTAAGGTGCCTAGTAGTGGGACTGAACCTGAAACCATGTGGTTGCAAAGCGAGCTTCTTAACCACACAGCCATGCCTAGGCAGACATATTAGATAATGCAGTCCTAGAGGCATTGTCTGTGAAGAAAAAAATGATGGGATGGTCACAGCTGGAATGCATTTGATCATAAGTTTGTTTAATCATAGTTAATCTTAGGCTAAACAACCACAATAACTGAAGCATTATGTGATTGGTGAACACTCTGTTAGTCTACGATATAAATGCTGAGTTTTCTCACAGTATTAACCAAGGGACACACATATTGAATGCTACTCAATAGACAAATATGCTTCTCAGTGAAATGGAGTAATTTTTCACTAATAGCTTTTTTCTTCTTTGTTTTATTCATCATCATCATTTAATGTCCACTTTTCCATGCTTGCATTGGTTGGTCAGAATTTGTTGAGGCAGATTTTCTACAACCAGATGCTTTTCCTGTCAAAAACCCTCACATGTTTTTCATGGAAGATTAGAAATGAAGGACACATCTTGCATGACAGTGACACTCCAAGGCAAGGAGACACTAACACACACACACGCACACACACGCGCACACACACACACACACGCACACACACACACACACACCTTCTCATCCTTTTGGGATCAATAAAACAGGTAGCAGTTGAGTATTGGTGTTGATGTATTTGATTTTCCTCTCCTCTCAAAATTGCTGGCCCTGTGTTAAAAAAACAAAACAAATATAGAAAGAATTATTCATCATCATCATCATCATCATCATCATTTAACGTCCGCTTTCCATGCTAGCATGGGTTGGATGATTTGACTGAGGTCTGGCAAACCAGATGGCTGCACCAGACTCCAATCTGATTTGGCAAAGTTTCTACAGCTGGATGCCCTTCCTAATGCCAACCACTCCAAGAGTGTAGTGGGTGCTTTTACATGCCACCGGCATGAGGGTCAGTCGGGCGGTATTGGCAACGGCCATGCTCAAATGGTGCTTTTTATGTGCCACCTGCACAGGAGCCAGTCCAGCGGCACTGGCAACGACCTCGCTCAAATGTTATTTTACTTCTTAGAGTTCTTGATTTTACTTGCTCCAGTTAATTCTGTAGGAGTGGACAGCAACCTGTTGTCAAAGGTCTCACAGTGTCTCTTTCCACAAGACTTAACACCCAAATACCAATCTCAGAATCCTTGCTGCCCCTAATTAAGTAGTTTTCTTTTTTTTTTTTTGTCTTTGGTCTCATTTACTCATTCTCTCTCATTTACTTGTTTCAGTCATTTGACTGTGGCCATGCTGGAGCACCGCCTTTAGTTGAGCAAATCGACCCCATGACTTATTCTTTGTAAGCCTAGTACTTATTCTACCAGTCTCTTTTGCCGAACCGCTAAGGACATAAATACACCAGCATTGGTTGTCAAGTGATGTTAGGGGGGAAAAACACAATACACAAACATACACACATATATATATATACATATATTTGACGGGCTTCTTTCAGTTTCCGTCTACCAGATCCACTCACAAGGCTTTGGTCAGCTCGAGGCTATAGTAGACACTTGCCCAAGGTGCCATGCAGTGGGACTGAACCCGGAACCATGTGGTTCGTAAGCAAGCTACTTACCGCACAGCCACTCCTATGCCTGTAAGTGGTCTGTAAGTGTTATTTCCTATTAGCTTCAAAGGAAATGACTATTATTCACTTCAAGCTTTGCTTTTGTTACCTGGGCATCAATGGTTTAAAACTTACCTTTTTCCGTTACATTTCAGATTCAGCACTGAGTTGCTGAAGCAGATATAACATAACAGCAAATATTCTGCTCAATACCACAAATTTTGTTTTGTCAGTTACTTGACTATAACCCCTTGAGCATGTCCCTTAGTGGCTGATAATATGTGCATCTCTGATGATGAGCAGGAGTAGTAGGGGGGCATCAAAGCCGTGTGTTGAGAGGTATTCTTTGAGATTTGAATAAATGTTATAACAAAAGCAAAGCCTGAAGGAAATATTAGCCATTTTTCATACTTTCTAGGGGTAAGCAAATAGGAAATAACAGTTGCTGCCCAAGGACAAAAATTGTGTTACACTGTGTAATATAAAGTCTCAGTCACATAATAGGTTTGCTGTAATCAGCTAAATTTGCTGGCTTTGTACATCATCATCATCGTTTAACGTCCACCTTCCATGCTGGCATGGGTTGGACAGGAGCTAACCAGGTGGGAGCCTGCACCATGCTTCTAAGTGTGTTTTGGCATGGTTTTTATGGTTGGATGCTCTTCCTAACACCAACCACTCCTAACACCATCCCATGTAGAATGGGCTGAGTGCTTTTTACATGGCACTCTCACAGGTGAGGTCAGTCTGGCGTGGTTTTTACAGTTGGATGCCTTTCCAAATGCCAATCACTTTACAATGTGGACTGGGTGCTTTCTAAGGGATACCTGCACTGGTGGGGTCATCAGGTGACTTTGCAAGACAAAGAGTCTTTGAGAGGGGAAGGGGCATTGGAGGAGGGGATCTTGTGTCAGATGATGAAAGGTTAGAGTGTGACAGTCAGAAATAAGGCAAGCTGGCAGAAACGTTAGCACGCCGGGCGAGATGCTTAGTGGTATTTTGTCTGCCACTACGTTCTGAGTTCCAATTCCGCCGAGGTCGACTTTGCCTTTCATCCTTTCAGGGTCGATTAAATAAGTACCAGTTACACACTGGGATCAATATAATTGACTTAATCCGTTTGTCTGTCCTTGTTTGTCCTGTCTGAGTTTAGCCACTTGTGGGTAGTAAAGAAATAGGTATTTTGTCTGCTGTTACATTCTGAGTTCAAATTCTGCCGAGGTCAACTTTGCCTTTCATCCTTTCAGGGTCGATAAATTAAGTACCAGTTATGCACTGGGGTCAATGTAATCTACTGAATCCATTTGTCCTTGTTTGTCCCCTCTATGTTTAGCTCCTTGTCAGCAATAAAAAAATAAGAGAGTCAGAGATCAATGTTTTGCTGTAGAAGAGGTCCATGGTTACCCAGCCAGCGAAAGAGAGGGAGAGAAAGAGAATAAGAGTTAACAAGAAAGAGGGCAGAAACTGTTACCTAGAGAGAGAGAGAGAGTGAGTAGGAGTTAATAAGAGGTGTGCTGCTGTAGAATTATTATTTTATTTTTTACTTTTTTTTTTTACAAGTAGGCTTAAAGATGATCTAAGTCTACTATTTTCCTTCATACTATAACAGATATACACATATATACCTTCACTTGAGTAAAAACTAGTAGATGAAGAGTGAAGCCTCCCAACGGAGCATATAAAATGTAATGATAGTGAATATATTACATGATGATACGGACTGTAGAGGCTTAAAGAAATCAGCAATAAATAATTATGTAAAAGCAGGGGATTATTTAAAAGAGGATTTACCTATCAAATAATTAGACATGTTTCTAGATTAATCAGTGCCTTTCTCATTCTAGCAATCTTTGCCAAATGTTTATCAGTTTTAGTTTTCTTCATTTTATTCGTATGAAACGAAATTATTTTCTGATAATTTAACTTTTCGTTTTTTTTGTTTTTAAGCCAAGTCTTAAAAGTAGTGAAACGAAATTGTGTGTTTTCCAGAACAGTTTCTAAATTTTTCTTTTAAAACATAGTGGAGTTTAAAAAATTTATTTGGAATTTGTGCTTCAATGAAGGTTTTTTTTTTTTTTTTACTGACTAATAATGCTTTCTCAGATCACTGGGTCCATAGCATTAACACTCAGCTCTGATTTATATAACATTTAGAAGACAAGGAACAAATCTCTTTCTACTAGATGGGACACTGGTATTTCACAGATGGTCTTTAACACTTTTGATACCAACCTGCCAGAGACCACCCTTGATTCTATGATATTGACTGTTTTAAAGTGATCTAAATTATAATTTTCCATCAATTAAAAAATTTTCATGGTAATTTGTTTCAAACACCAGCTTAATAATGCCAAATTTATTTTACTAAATTTTTCATTATTTTCATTATTTATTGAAATAAAAGCAGTGTATTGCAACAAAAGGGTTAAAAAGCCTGTCCTATCCTTTGAGCTAAAAGCCAGTGTAAGTGCCTTTATGTGAATGTTTAACCTACTAGAAATATCAGTGAAATAATTCTTCAATAATACCCTATTGTCTTAAGAAAAGGACTCATACATTGCATAATTTAGTCTTAGGTAGCACTGTGTATGAATGACAGTTGAGGTCATCATAACTGAATCATTTTGATCATAGTTCTACTTAATTAGGCCTGACTCGGGGACAAATGACAACTATAAAAACTACAACCTGTCACCCATTTGGTTGATCAAAATTCTCAGGGATGTCATAAATTGCTTACTGTCAAATTTATGATTTCCCCATGGGAAACAAGTGGTTATTCTAATAATATAATTATTCTAAAAAGTTGGTCATTATCCATTAAATATCTTAGAAATAAAACAATGGTGGGAACAGCATCAAAAACATATTGCAGTTGTTGAAACGATGGACATTCTGTTGCTAAGTAGCTGATCCTCCAATGCTGCCAAATACTTGAAAACAAAGCTGACCCAACTTCACGTACTTAATTTTCCTTCACAAACACATTCAGAGTGGTATATTTTTAGCACTTAGCGTTATCTTATTCCAGCAAGTGTAATACATTGCTATCAAAATTGGACATTAGTGGTAAATAGATCAATATTTCTTCTTCTTTTTATTTACTTTTATATTTTTATCAAATATATTGATCCTTATTACCTAATTCTGTCAGTCAAAAGTTCTCTTTAACTGTTTGTTCTACTTTCAAAAACACTGCTTCAGAGCAACAACATAGCAACATTCAATCTATTCCTCGGTGATTTATTTACTGTGAACAGCAAAATAGAACTGTCATTATAGAATTCAATAGAAGGAAGGCTGTATTGGAAAATGGCTTAAATATCTTCAATGTTTTATTTTGTTTCTCTCTCCTTTTATATTCTGTGTGGATACAGATGCTACATTCCAAGTGAAAGTCATTGGTGGTTTCCTGAGTATGTATTTAAAACGAAAGTTATATTTAAATCTCACAGGCTATAGATGGCTTCTTTGATAAGTGTTCGTAACGGAAGATATTTTAGTTGGTTGCTATTCTTGCAACTACTTATGCTCTGCTGATAAATATCAAAGCAGCGATTCTTGCTGATTGATTAACAAAGACCTTATTCGAAATTTACTGTCAATATTCGAGCATCTTTTATTATAATGTTTCAAACTAAGGACAGATGTATTGTGGCTGAACTCTCTGTTATCGTCAATATATTAGGCTGGGTAGACTTAAGCTATTATAGAGTCATTTATTCTGTATAACAATCAGCTATAAAAAAATAAACCCGAAATACTCTCGATGTTATTGGTTACAAATATTTTTTTATATTCTAAGCACCAGGAGTGGCTGTGTGGTAAGTAGCTTGCTTACCAACCACATGGTTCCGGGTTCAGTCCCACTGCGTGGCACCTTGGGCAAGTGTCTTCTACTATAGCCTTGGGCCGACCAAAGCCTTGTGAGTGGATTTGGTAGACGGAAACTGAAAAGAAGTCCGTCGTATATATGTATATATATATGCGTGTGTGTGTTTGTGTGTCTGTGTTTGTCCCCCCAACATCGCTTGACAACCGATGCTGGTGTGTTTATGTTCCCATTACTTAGCGGTTCGGCAAAAGAGACCGATAGAATAAGTACTGGGCTTACAAAAGAATAAGTCCCGGGGTCGAGTTGCTCGATTAAAGGCGGTGCTCCAGCATGGCCGCAGTCATATGACTGAAACGAGTAAAAGAGTAAAAGAATACTCTCGATGTTATTGGTTACAAATATTTTTTTTATTCTAAACACCTCCTCTTGTTTATTGGTTCCCTTAATACTAAAAACTAAACTTGTGGTGAGATTAAAAATGTTTCCAACTACCCAAATTGAATTTTAAACCAATTCTGACCTTTTCAAAAACTCAAATTGCAGTTGTTTTGCTTCAACTAAGCTTTTAGTTTTTGTTATCATTTGTTACTATTACAGATGGCCAAACCTGCCATCCCCAGACGTTGTTCTTTTTTATTTTTCATTTTTGTTCTTATTTATTTTTTTTAGTATCCTACATCTGCATTACATGATCTGTTTCGTTGTTATAGGTTATCTTGTTTTTCATAATAAAATTTGTTATGTTTCGGAGTTCTTTGGGTGATAAAGGAGCTTAGTTGGAGGAGGAAGGGCAGCACTCACAATCTATCTGTTAGTCCTCCAAGACTGTTAGGAGGAAGTGGGATGAAGAAATATGGATGTAGTTACAGTACCTAGTTTACTTGCTTAACCATAAGATTCCTGTTTCAATCCCACTACACCAGCACCTTGAGCAAGTATCCTCATATTGATCTGTGCTTTCAAAGTTGAATTTGGTTGACAGTTTTTGTCAGCCAAATTCCTTGAGCCTCAGAACTCATAAAGCTGGTCAGCTGGTTTCCATAGCATATAAGCGATCAAGATTACAACATTCACCTGAACAGGATGCTGGTCCACTGCAGGCTTCAAAGCCAGTAATTTTGAGGGGAAGGGACAAGTTGATTACATAAACTATTACTTTATTTCATCAACCTCAAAATGATGAAAAGCGAAGTTGACTGCTGTGGGATTTGAACTCAGAAGGTAAAGAGCTACAAGAAATACCTCTATGCATGCTAACGATTCTGCCAGCTTATCGACTTCCATATAGATTAAACCTAATTAAAAGCTTGGGTAGAATGTCTAACATACATCTTGGTTCTACACCATTACCTTGTCTCTGAATGCCTTTCATGATGTTCACTCTGTTGCAGACATTTCTCCTGCAAATGTTGAAGCTGGTAGTATGTTTAAGTTCCTTGTTTTAAGGGTATCATAAAAAGCCTGGTTGGAAACCCAAACCTTCCAAGTTCTTTTACAGGGCTTAGAAAAACTGAAGGACTACTGCAATAAGTGTGTGAATCTGAGAGGGGAATATGTTGAATAAAATCATAATTAACTGATCTTCCTGTATTTTCTTTTACCCAAAGCCAGGAATTTTTCAGCACCCACTTCATAACTACATGTGTGTAGTACAATATAAACTGAAGTGTGTATACTAAAAGTGTATAGTATGTACAACAAAGGTGTGTTGAATCTACACCAAAAGTACATAATGAAAGGAAAAGAGTTAAGTTATCCCAAATGACAAACATCTGACAAGTCTGTTTATTTTCTCTGTTTTCTTAGGGGTCAGTTGAATTTTGCTTTGTTTTCAGCTAGCATGACTGAGTGGTAAGAAGTTTACTTCCCAGTCACATGGTTTTGGGGTCTAGTCCCACTGTGTAACAACTTTGGCAAATGTCTTCTACTAAAGCCTCAGACTGACCAAAAACCTTGTGAGTGGATTTGGTGAACAGAAATTGAAATAAGCCCATCATGTTTGTGTGTGTATGTGTGTGTTTCTGTCTATTTTGTCCCTCCACCACTACTCTACAACTGGTGTTGATGTGTTTTCATCTCTAACTTAGCAGCTCAGCAAAAAGACTGATAGAATAAATACCAGGCTTTATAAAAAAAGTACTGGGGTTGATTCAGTCAACTAAAAAATTCTTCAAGGTAGTGTCTCAGCATGACTGAAACAAGTAAAAGTCAAAAAAAAAATCTAGAAGCTACTTGTATATATTTGTACCATTTCTCTATATCTCTTTTTCTTTCTCTCATCAATTCTAATTAATAATAGGACTATCTAGATTGACATTTTTTTCAATCTTAATCTGCTTGTAATTTAATCTTGATAGCATAAGAAAAATTACTTTTTTACCTTCCTAAAGTACTTTTTCCGGGAAATAAAATGTATTTTTCAACATTTAATGCAATGGATTTTTAGGATGCATTATCCATCATCATCATCATCATCATCATCATCATTTAACGTCCGCTTTCCATGCTAGCATAGGTTGGACGATTTGACTGAGGTCTGGCGAACCAGATGGCTGCACCAGACTCCAATCTGATCTGGCAGAGTTTCTACAGCTGGATGCCCTTCCTATCTCCCGCCACTCCGTGAGTGTCGTGGGTGCTTTTACGTGCCACTGGCACGAGGGCCAGTCAGGCAGTACTGGCAACAGCCACGCTCAAATGGTGCTTTTTATGTGCCACCTGCACAGGAGCCAGTCCAGTGGCACTGGCAACAACCTTGCTCGAATGTTTTTCGCGTGCCACCAGCACAAGTGCCAGTGAGGCGACGCAGGTAACGATCACACTCACATGGTACTTTTTACGTGCCATCAGCATGAAGGCCAGCTTGTTGCTCTGGCAATGATCACACTCGTATGGTACTCTTAACGCGCTACACTTAAGGCGGTGAGCTGGTCTAAGGCGGTGAGCTGGCATAAGGTGGTGAGCTGGCAGAAACGTTAGCAAGCTGGGCGAAATGCTGAGCCGTGTTTCGTCTGCTGTTATGTTCTGAGTTCAAATTCCGCCGAGGTCGACTTTGCCTTTCATCCTTTCGGGGTCGATAAATTAAGTACCAGTTACGTACTGATGTTGATATAATCAACTTAATCCATTTGTCTGTCATTGTTTGTCCCATCTGTGTTTATCCCTTGTGGGTAGTAGAGAAATAGGTACTCTTAACGCTCCACTAGCACGGATGCCACTGTAAAATAACCAAAAAAATTCATATGCTAGTCTATACAAGACAGTGCAGGAGCTTCTGTTTAATTACTTAGAAATAACAGCCAAATTTCCCTGGAAGTATATCCTGACATGAAAAAAAAGAAATAAATACATGCGAAGGCTTGAAAGAAACAAAGCCAGTGTGCTCCGCTGGATGGGTAATGTTAGTGTACAAGTACAACAGAGTAAGTGATTTGAGAGAAAAATTGGGTATATGAGGCATCAGACATAGTGTGCAAGAGAAAACTGTGATGGTGTGGTCATGTGATGTGTATGGATGATGACAGTTGCATCAAGAAGTGCTGATCTTTAATTGTGGAGGGAACATATGGGATGGGTAGACCCACGAAGATGTGGGAGGAAGTGGTGAGAAAGGATCTTCAGACACTGGGCCTCACAGAGGAGATGACAAGGGACTGAGACTTTTGGTAGTTACCTGTGCTTGAGAAGGCATGCCAAGCTAAATAAAATCATGGCTGTGCATTCATGCATACAGGCATGTCCTCTACATCCCTCTCTCAGCCAAGAGATCCTAGCCTTGTGGACTTGTGGGTGCTGCTGCCACATAAGAGTACCTGCGCCAAGTAAAAGCACCGGCTGGTGTCATATAAGTGCATCAAGCATACTCTGTAAAATGGCTGACATTGGGAAGGGCATCCAGCTGTAGAAGCCATGCAAAAAATAGACAAATGAAGCCTGAGTAGCTCTCCACTGGTCAACTCCTCTCAAGCCTTCCAACCCATGCCAGCATAGAGAACAGATGTTGAAAATGATGATGATGGTGGTGGTGATTTGGTCATGATTAGAATGTCTTTGACTATAGATCTGCTTGAGCAGGGCTGGCCTGGGGTTAAACCACAACAAGTCAATAAGGTAGTATTGGTTAACAAGAGTCTTCAGCTGAGTTTCTTCGTTGAAATGAAAACTCTTGACTTCACCGAAGAGTCATGATAGCCATTTGAAGTACCCTTATGTAACCACTATATTTGCTTTTGTTTTAGATTTTGTCAATTGTCTTATATATCAAAATGTTTCATTGGACATTTGTGGTTTGGTCACTGATAGTTACTCTATTTCATTATGTTTGAAAGCTGTAAATGTATTACAAAATATTTTGGTACTTAATCATATATAATACTATTATGAAATAGGAAAGCTGAACAGAAATAGATGAGTTCCTATTGTCTGAATAAACAATGGTAAACATGATGCTGTCTTATATAGCAGGCCTGGGTTTATTGTTAAGGAGATTGTGAATTGTCATAATGTAGAATTTTCTCCTCAACCTATATGAAGCTATAGAAAGCACAGCAACGTGCTGTGCTTTCCATATTTTATTTTGACTACAAAGCAAATAGAGAGAGTTAAGTATCACTTCTAAGGAATAAGTACCTCTCTCAAGAACACATCATAACTGTTTCTTAGCCCTAAGTCTGCTCTGACTAAGCAGACTTATGATCATCCAG
>NC_043014.1:13797143-13849643 GCF_006345805.1 Octopus sinensis | reverse complement strand
CTCTTTTGCCAAACCGCTAAGTCTCGGGGATGCAAAGAGACCAGCATCGGTTGTTAAGCAATGTTGGGGGGACAAACACATACACACACAAATATATATACATATATACGACAGGCTTCTTTCAGTTTCCATCTACCAAATCCACTCACAAGGCTTTGGTCAGGCCCAAGGCTATAGTAGAAGACACTTTGCCCAAGGTGCCACACACTGGGACTGAACCCAGAACCATGTGGTTGGTAAGCAAGCTACTTACCACCCAGCCACCCCTGCACCTGTGGAAGCTCATAGTATTTGTCTAGCTACCGATATGTGTGTGTGTGTGCTTTGATAAAAGGGGCCAATAGAATAAGTATCAGAGTTAAAAAGTGAGTACTAGGGTGGGTTTCTTGGACTAAACCCTTTGAAGCAGTGCCCCAGCATGACCACAGTCCAATAACTGAAACACGTAAAAGATACAAAGTATAGGATCCACTGTCTGATTGAAAGGCATAACTGTCATGGCTAGAACAAATATCTTTGATCATAGGCCTGTTTAACCAGGACCTACTTTGAACTAAACAACATCAACAACTTTGCTTCATTGTTCAATGGTACGTTAATTTGTATCATCTGATTCAGAGAATGTTTACTAATGGCTATGCTTTCTACTAAAAGCTTTTGTGTTTAGGAAATATCTCTGCATATCACTTGCACACACTGAATGCCAGAACAGTAGAGATAAGTTGCTGGCCAGCTGAATCTGTTACATAATTTTCATCAGTGGCTGTTGCCGTATCACTTCGCTCATACCGCTAATGAACTTGTGGAAAGCACAGACCTCACAACTACTCCTCCTCATCATCATCATTATCACTGTCATCATCATGATCATCATCATCAACATTTAATATCCAAAGGTGGCGAGCTGGCAGAAATGTTAGCATGCCGCGTGAAATGCTTAGCGGTATTTCGTCTGCCGCTACATTCTGAGTTCAAATTCCACCGAGGTCGACTTTGCCTTTCATCCTTTCGTGGTCAATAAATTAAGTACCAGTTATGCACTGGGGTCAATGTAATCGACTTAATCCGTTTGTCTGTCCTTATTTGTCTCCTCTATGTTTAGCCCCTTGTGGGCAATAAAGAAATAAGAAACATTAGCATGCTGGGTGAAATACTTAGCAGTATTTCATCTGTCTTTACATTCTGAGTTCAAATTCTGCCAAGGTCGACTTTGCCTTTCATCCTTTCAGGGGTCGATAAATTAAGTACTAGTAACATACTGAGATTGATCTAATTGGCTGGCCCCCTCCCCAAAAATTTCGGGCATTGTGCCTACAGTATAAAAAGAATATTTGACGTCCACTTTCCCATGCTAGCATGGGTCAGACAGGATTTGTTTGATGCAGAGTTTCTACAGCTGGAAACCTTTCTTGTTACCATTCCCCTCACCTGTTTCCTGGCAAGATAATATTTTCCCAAAGCTAAACAGAGTTTTTCACAGAAAGCTAGAAATGAACCACCTCACTTATATGACAATAGTACTCATTTACAGCTATCACTTGATGTCTAACCATGGGGACACACACACACATGCACATATACTAGAAAGAAAATGTGAATAAGGTATATAATAGGTACACACAATAAGTGTCTCAAACCAGACTAAGTGCCTAAAATCTAACTTTGAGTTAAGGGATACAGGATCTGTGGGAATAAGAACGAAAATAAGGCTATATAGGCAATGTACAGGTATCATCATCATCATCATCATTTAACATCCGCTTTTCATGCTTTGTGTGTGTGTGTGTTTATATGACAGGCTTTCAGATGGTTTTTGCCTGCCAAATCAACTCACAAGGCTTTGGTCAACCCAAAGTTATATTAGAAGACATTCGTCCAAAGTGCCACACAGTAGGACTGAACCCAATACCACATGGTTGAGAATGTGTGTGTGTGGTTAGGGTGTTGCACTCATGATTACTAGATTGTGGGTTCAATTCCCAGACTGAGCAGCATGTTGTGCTCTTTCATTTCACGTTGCTTCAGTCCATTCAGCTGTAATCAGGTAACCCTGTGACAGAGTAGCTTCTGATCAGGAGGACTGTTGGCCTGCTCACCTTATCAGTGCACTAGCATCATTTGAAAGTTAAAAATTGATGCAAAGTGCATTGTGACCAGCTATGTATAATATCTGATCTGGTTGATCACATGATCATGTGAGATTACACACACACACACACACACACACACACATATATATATATAATATTTATATAGGTGTGGGTGTGTGGTAAGAAGCTTGCTTCCCAGCTACATGGTCCCAGGTTCAGTCCCACTGTATGGTACCTCAGGCAAGTGACTTTTACTATAGCCTTGGACTGACCAAAGCCTTGTGAGTGGATTTGGTAGACATCATATATATGTATGTATGTAGTATGTATGTATGTATGTATGTACATAGTTGTGTGTGTGTGTTTGCCCCCCCCCCCCATTGCTTGACAACCAATGTTGGTGTGTTTATGTCCCAGTAACTTAGCAGTTCAGCAAAAGAAACTGATAGAATAAGTACTAGGCTTACAAAGAATAAGTCCTTGGTGTTGATTTCTTCAACTAAAAGCCCTTTAAGGTGGTGCTCCAGAATGGCTGCAGTCAAATGACTGAAACAAGTAAAAGAATAAAAGAACATATATAAAAGAAGTATATATATATATATGGAGAGAGAGAGAGAAATTATAAGTTTATATTATCTATATTTATATTATTTAGCCTAACTTGGCATATATGCCTTTCCATCAAAGTGAACTTGGCTACTTCATCTTTTACAAGATAAAATAAGCAAGAGAGAAAAAAAAATTGAGGTTACTATCCAGCACTAAAACCCTTGTAAGTGATGCCCCAGCATGGCCAGAGTTCATAGACTGAAACCAGTAGAAGAATGAAAAAAAGATATTCATTGCATTGCTTGTGATTTTTACATTTGCCAATTAAACTAATTTAATATGTATTTTTGTATTCGTTAGCTCGGTAAACGAAGACAGTTGCTTAATGATCTCACCTTACATGTTTATAAAAGGTACTTGTACTTCATGGTTGAATGGCGTGAATTAGGGGGGGGGGGATCGCTCGATCAAGCAGTATTTATTTACCCCATTGCCTGTGTGAATTGTTTGATTTCTTTGTCTCATAATCAGAACCATTTAGCAATGGATGAGTTAGTTTTATTGATTTTGAGAAGGGCAAGGTGGAAACAGGAGTTCTAATGAAAGAAAGAAAATAAGGGAAATAGCTAGAGGTCAGAATCAGAACTGGGTCACCTTTTCCTTTTTTTTTTTTTGTTTACTTTTTACAAAACTGAACTCAGTACTTGTTATTTATTTTTTTTTTTAAGTCTGGTACTTATTCTATTGAGCTCTTTGCTTGAACTGCTGAGTTATGGGAATGTAAACAAACCAATACTAGTTGTCAAGCAATGTAGGAGGAACAAACACACTATATACATATATATATTATATATATATATATATATATATATACCCACAGACACACAGTGGGCTTCTATATAGTTTTCACCTACCAAATTTACTCACAGCCCAAAGTTATAGTATAAGGCACTTATACTATGAGGTACTGCACAGTGGGACTGAACCTGAAACCACATGGTTGCAAAGCAAGCTTCTTAACCACACAACCATGCCTGTGCCTACTCAGTTTTTTTTTCTTATCATCATTGTTGTTGTCCTCATCGTCATCATTATTTTAATGTCCACTCACCAGTGCTTGAGTGAGTCAGACACAGTATATTGAGGCAGATTTTCTACAGATGGATGCCCTTCCTGTCACCAATCCTTACCTGTTTCCAAGCTTTCTAATATTTCCCCATGGCTTGACATGTTCTCTCAGAAAACTGGAAATGAATGACGTTGCTTGTCATTGATTTACAACTGTCACACAATGTCAAGACAAGGTGACACAAATGTACTCACATTCAACCCTACGAACTTAATACCTTTTGTTATTTCCTTCAAAAGGGTTACCAGCTGGTGATGAGATTTCACCACTTCTTCCCATGTCTTCTGTTGTCTACTTCTTCTATAAGGTACTTCTGCTTGTATTGCTTGACACTCCTTCATGCTGATATCCTCAAATGTCTGTACTAATGCAATCTTCTCTCTCATCTAATTCCCCCAATGCCTTTCATTGTTTTCATGTCATCTCACCTTTACTCTATTGATTATGCAAGTAGCCTTTACATATCCTGTAGTGCATACTCACCTTGGCATATCATCTACTTTTGGTGCACATGACTTACTTCCATGCAATATTGCACTTCGCTCATGTATCATGCAATCTGCTCTTCACTCAGAAAGGGAAAATAGTTTCTTGAACTTTGGTCCACTCCCTCTTCACCTTAGCTACTATGCTTTCACAATACCTACACCTGTTACTGATTAGGTTATCATCATTATCATGATCACCAGTTTTCCAAGCTTGCATAGGTCAGATGGAATTTGTTAAGGCTGATTTTCAATGGCCAAATACTCATACTGTTGCCAGCCCTAACTTGTTTCCAAGCTAGGTGATATTTTCCTATAGCTAGACTTGTTTCCCTATGGGAGACTGTAAACAAACTACCTCGCTTGTATGACAGTGATGCTTATTTACAACCATCATGTAATGACTAGACAAAGCTATACACAAACACACATTACAGGCTTCTTTCAGTTTCTGTCAATCAAATCTACTCACAAGGTTTTAGTCAGTCCAGAGCTGTAGAAGACACCTGCCCAAGATATGTGCAGTAAGATTGAACCAAACACCACATGACTACAAAAGCGAGCTTCTTAACCCCTCAGCTGCACTTATAGGCTTCAGTTGGCCTGGGGTCATAGTGGAAGACATTTGCTCAAGGTACTGTGCAGTGAGATTGAACACAAGACTACATGGTCGTGAAGCAAGCTTCTTGGCCACACAGCCACGTCTGCATCATTTGGGTAAAAAGAAACAAGTATTTCTAGCAAATCTTTTATGTTGTTGAAATATTGCATTTCATTGGTGCTTCTACTGCTAACTACTCTTATGGATCTCTTACATATGTTGCCTTGCTTTTCTGTCAACCTGCTTGAGATTTCTGTTTATGCCCCCATAGTTCACATTGAAAACATTGTATAGAATTTGTAGGTAGTCTTCTTTAGCAAATCCACTTCATTGGTGGCAGTGGAGTTCTGTATTTGTTGCTGCTTACTAAACCATTTGGCCTTGAAGTCATCTATAAATAACACGGAGAACTCTAGTAAACAGGAGTTGAGAATTGAGCCTTGATAAGCATCTATGTTGAATATAAAATACTTCAGTATTCATCATCATCTTCACCATTTAACTTTCATTTTCCATGCTGGATTGGGTTGGATGGTTCGACGGGCTGTCAATTTCTGAGAATTGCATCAAGCTCCAGTGTTTGCTTTGATGGTTTTGTATGAAGAAAACTACAGGAGTCTGTTGGGATTTTTGATAAACAAAATTTTATTCTTTACGTACTCACACACAAAATAAATTATAGTTATCATTACTATGAACAACAAAATGTTGAGAGAGTTTTTTGTTCTTGGTGTAGTTGTAGCAGCTGATAAAGTGTTAGTAGTTTCTTATTTCTTTAAGGCCCACAAGGGGCTACACACAGAGGGGACAAACAAGGACAGAGAAACAGATTAAGTCGATTATATTGACCCCAGTGCATAACTGGTACTTATTTAATCGACCCCAAAAGGATGAAAGGCAAAGTCGACCTCGGTGGAATTTGAACTCAGAACATAGCAGCAGACGAAATACCTATTTCTTTACTACCCACAAGGGGCTAAACATAGAGTGGACAAACAAGGACAGACAAATGGTTTAAGTCGATTACATCGACCCCAAAAGATGAAAGGCAAAGTCGACCTTGGCAGAATTTGAACTTAGAACGTAGCGGCAGACGAAATACCACTAAGCATTTTGCCCGGCATGCTAATGCTTCTGCCAGCTTGCCACCTTAAAGTGTTAGTAGTTTCTGCTGTCTACTGACTTCTAATATTGTTCATCCTCCAACTATTCATCACCTTTGTTTTTGTCAGCTGCTGTCTGCTGTTGGTCAACTGCTACAGAGTTTGTCAATGCTCTCCTTGCTGAATTCCAAAGCTCTCTGTTTAGTAGTCATGATGTACTGAATTTATACTGGTCGATAGGCTCAGAAGGAAGCACACCAAAGGAAAAGATGTCACTGGAGCCTATTCCGCATGAAGTTGTGATTGGTCAGATTTTATTGATGATGTAGGCAATATTCTAGCAAATTATGGCATCTGATGATTGCTGAATATTCCTGCTACAGTTTCTATAGTTGGATGCCCTTCCTAATGCCAACCACTTTACAGAGTGTAGTGGGTGCTTTTTACATGGTACTAGCTCTTGTGTAATTGCCATGTAACTCCCAAGTGAAGACTCCTCAACTTAGCAGGAGAGTAATATGATAGGGGAGGTACAATGTTTACTCGTTGGAAGAGAAGCAGAATAGTGGTGGAGATGTGTTAGGGCATGCCCTGTAGTTATAGAAATGTGAATAAAGAGAAATGGTATACTTTACTTTTACTTGTTTCAGTAATCGAGCAACTCAACCCTGGGACTTATTCTTTTGTAAGCCCAGTACTTATTCTATCTCTTTTGCCAAACCGCTAAGTAACGGGGACATAAACACACCAGCATCGGTTGTCAAGCAATGCTAGGGGGACAAACACAGACGCACAAACATATACACGCATATATATAAATATATATATATATATAAAAACATATATACGACGGGCTTCTTTCAGTTTCCGTCTACCAAATCCACTCACAAGGCTTTGGTCGGCCCAAGGTTATAGTAGAAGACACTTGCCCAAGGTGCCACACAGTGAGACTGAACCCAGAACCTTGTGGTTGGTAAACAAGCTACTTACCACACAGCCACTCCTGCGCCTATGGGTAGTATTCATAATCAATAATATCTAAGAGTGAGTGATATGCTCTATTGTCTTCCAAAAGTATGAAATAACGATTTAATGTTATGTCCCCACCAAACCAGTAATGCTAACAATCTTATTAACTGTAGTGGAATAGCTATAACTGAACACCAAATCTAGGTTACAGGTTCTGCTAAACAATAGGTTACTTGGATATATAAAAAGTAAAGAAGATCCATTCAGGTTTACTGTTTATGAAAGCTACATGTAAATGAGGAGAACCTTTACATAATAGCTTGACCTGCTAGAAATAGCAGTCAAGTCACTCTGAAAAATCACACCAAACTGTTTTGAAAAGAAAAAAGTATACATTGAACAATGTCATCCTTTGATATAGTAGATGTAGGTGTGGCTGTGTTGTTAAAAACTCACTTTGCAGCCATGTGATTTTGGGTTCAATCTCACTGTGCAGTACTTTGGGCAAGTGTCTTCTACTATATCCTCAGGCTGACCATTGCCTTGTGAATGAATTTGGCTGACGAAAACTGTGTAGAAGCCTGCTGTATGTGTGTGTGCTTGTGTTTATCCTCTACCACTGCTTGACAGCTGGTGTTGGTTTGTTTATGTTCAGCAAAAAAGTCTTCAAAAAAAAAAAAACTAAACAGGATTTTGATAGTTCAACTGAACCCTTCAAGGGGGTGATCCCCACCCCACCCGTTTGGCTGCAGTCCAATGATTGAAATAAGTAAAATGATACGACAGATATAATAATGATTTCTAACTTTGGCACCAGGCCAGCAAGTTTGAAGGGGCAAGTCTAAGTTGATTTAATTGACCCCCACCCCAAAAAAAGGATGAAAAGTAAAGTCAACCCAGGCAGCATTTGAACTCGGAATGTAAAGTCAGAAGAAATATCGCTTAGCATCCCCCACCCCACCCTGCACGGTAACATTTCTTATTTCTTTATTGCCCACAAGGGACTTAACATAGAGGGGACAAACAAGGACACACAAACGGATTAAGTCGATTACATTGGTACTTAATTTGTTGACCCCGAAAGGATGAAAGGCAAAGTCGACCTCGGCAGAATTTGAACTCAGAACGTAACAACAGACGAAATACCTATTTCTTTACTACCCACAAGGGGCTAAACACAGAGAGGACAAACAAGGACAGACAAACGGATTAAGTCGATTATATCGACCCCAGTACGTAACTGATACTTATTTAATCGACCCCGAAAGGATGAAAAGCAAAGTCGACCTCGGCGGAATTTGAAGTCAGTACGTAGCGACAGACGAAATACCTATTTCTTTACTACCTACAAGGGGCTAAACGCAGAGAGGACAAACAAGGACAGACAAACGGATTAAGTCGATTATATCGACCCAGTACGCAACTGGTACTTATTTAATCGGCCCCGGAAGGATGAAAGGTAAAGTCGACCTCGGCGGAATTTGAACTCAGTACGTAGCGACAGACGAAATACCTATTTCTTTACTACCTACAAGGGGCTAAACACAGAGAGGACAAACAAGGACAGACAAATGGATTAAGTCGATTATATCGACCTCAGTACGCAACTGGTACTTATTTAATCGGCCCCGGAAGGATGAAAGGTAAAGTCGACCTCGGCGGAATTTGAACTCAGTACGTAGCGACAGACGAAATACCTATTTCTTTACTACCTACAAGGGGCTAAACACAGAGAGGACAAACAAGGACAGACAAATGGATTAAGTCGATTATATCGACCTCAGTGCGTAACTGGTACTTATTTAATCGGCCCCGGAAGGATGAAAGGCAAAGTCAACCTCGGCAGAATTTGAACTCTGAACGTAGCGACAGACAAAATACCTATTTCTTTATTACCCACAAGGGGCTAAACACAGAGGGGACAAACAAGGACAGACATAGGTATTAAGTCGATTACATCGACCCCAGTGCGTAACTGGTACTTAATTTATCGACCCCGAAAGGATGAAAGGTAAAGTCGACCTCGGCGGAATTTGAACTCACAACGTAACGGCAGACGAAATACCGCTAAGCATTTCGCCCGACGTGCTAACGTTTCTGCCAGCTCGCCGCCAAAATACCGCTAAGCATTTCGTTTGGCATGATAACGTTTCTGCCAGCTCGCCACCTAAATAAAAATAAATGGAAGTTCATGCTACTTGAACACCTTTGACCGTATGACCAGTGAACCAAGGCTGACACTGGGCTAAACAATAACACAAAATATATGGTGTCTTGACCCGTAATAAAGATAGAGAGCATTAAAAGTGTTTCTGATGTTTGTTAACAGTCGTAACAAGTCTGTTCCATTTAACTGTGGAATGTTATGTTGTTACATAAACAAGCCACGAGGGAGAAGGGGTGTTTTCTGTTCAGGCGGCAGCAGCTGGTAACAAACAACCTGCATTCTGTCAGATAATAAGTGAAGAGTAATTTAACATGAGTGAAAGGGTTAAAAGAAAGCTATTAGATTAATATTATTTTATTAAAGTAATACGTTTGTCTTTTTGCTAATTTTAAAAAGAAAACAACGTGTGCATGTTTTTAGTATTTGTAAAAAATATGATGTGTTGGTTTTAGTTTTTCAACTTTTATCTTGATAAAACTAAGTACAAACAAATGAAGACGCTTTCATGTGGTTGCATGGCCTGCTAGAACTAACAGCTAAATCATTTCCGATCTTAAAATGAAGAAAGGATATGTTGAACAGTGTAGTCTTAGAGACACACTATGCCTGAAGAAAAAAAAAACGATGTGATGATTATGGCTGCAAAATCTTTCATCCTAAACTTGATCTATGGGGACTGACTCAAGGATAAGCAACAACCAGGTAGAATATCTCTAAAATTATTTGAATTTAAATCTGTTTCCATTGATTGAGCACCAAGCTGAAATTTGTTACTGTGGTCCTTGACTGACTGAAATAAGATCTATATATTATGTTGTGTTATCATAATAAACACACGCACTGGTTCTGTTTCACTTCTTTATTATTTCTCTGTCAATTGGTTCACTACTTAACCGATTGACTAATCAATTGTTTGATAATCATTCATGTCAGTCAACCAATCAATTAGTTTTGTCAAAGTCCTTTGATTGCCTTTCGCGACCACATTTATAACAAAGCCTCTACTCAAAGTCTGATTTTAATATGTAAATAAAACTCTTAAGTCTAAGATCATTTAAATATTTGTTAATCACTCTTCAAACATCCTTTCTGCAAACTCTTAAGGAGTTAGGATATATTTGTAACCCTTCAGAAAGCTTTTATCTTTTTATCTTATCTGTTTCAGTTGTTCGACTGCGACCATGCTGGGACACTCTTTACTCTTTTACTTGTTTCGGTCATTTGACTGCGGTCATGCTGGAGCACCACCTTTAGTCGAGCAAATCAACCCCGGGACTTATTCTTTGTAAGCCCAGTACTTATTCTATCGGTCTCTTTTGCCGAACCGCTAAGTAACGGGGACGTAAACACACCAGCATCGGTTGTCAAGCAATGCTAGGGGGACAAACACAGACACACAAACATATACACACACATACATACATATATATACGACAGGCTTCTTTCAGTCTCCGTCTACCAAATCCACTCACAAGGCTTTGGTCGGCCCGAGGCTATAGCAGAAGACACTTGCAGAAGGTGCCACGCAGTGGGACTGAACCCGGAACCATGTGGTTGGTTAGCAAACTACTTACCATGTAGCCACTCCTGCGCCTATACCTTGATAAACTTAATTTTTTTTAAGCCCGGTACTTACACTATCAGTTTCTTTTTGCTGAACTACTAAGTTACAGAGATGTAAACAAACCGAGCAGGTGGGTGGGGGGCAACAAGCACACCACAAAAATGCACGCACACACACACACAACAGGCTTCTTTCAGTTTCCATCTACTAAATCCACTCACAAAGCTTTGGTCGGTCCAAGTCTATAGTAGAGGACATTTGCCCAAAGTTCCACGCAGCGGGACAGAATTTGGAACCTTGTGGTTGAGATGCAAGCTTCTTACCACACAGACGTACCTGCATTCCTCTTTGATTCCATCGCTTTTTATGTTCCATACTCCTTTCACGCTCTTGTGAATTTACTTGCCTTCCCACTCGCCCTGGCCAATCTTCTGTATCACTTCTCTTATAAGGAAGAGAGGCAGTCCACATGATCTTTGCAGAGGTCCTACTAAATTGGTGAGATTGATATGCTTGTAGTCCAACTTGAACATTTGGGGAAAGTCATGATCTTCAGGGAAATATGTTTGTTCCCCTGTCTCTCCACTGCTTGACAACTGGTGTTGGTGTGTTTACATCCCTGTAACTTAGTAGTTCACCAAGAGAGGCTGAGAGAAATAAGTACCAGTCTTCAAAAAAAAAAAAAAAGGAAGTAATAGGCGCAGGAGTGGCTGTGTAGTAAGTAGCTTGTTTACCAACCACATGGTTCCGGGTTCAGTCCCACTGCGTGGCACCTTGGGCAAGTGTCTTCTACTATAGCCTCGAGCCGACCAAAGCCTTGTGAGTGGATTTGGTAGATGGAAACTGAAAGAAGCCCGTCGTATATATGTATATATATATATATATATGCGTGTGTGTGTTTGTGTTTGTCCCCCTAGCATTGCTTGACAACCGATGCTGGTGTGCTTATGTCCCCGTTACTTAGCGGTTCGGCAAAAGAGACCGATAGAATAAGTACTGGGCTTACAAAAGAATAAGTCCTGGGGTCGAGTCAAATGACTGAAACAAGTAAAAGAGTAAAGAGTAATGAGTTTGATTCAATCAACTAAAAATTCTTCAAGGCAGTGCTCCAGCGTGGCCACATTCTAATGACCGAAACAAATAAAAGATAAGAGATTAAGTACATTTAGTCATTACTTTCAGATCGTTTCCAATTAGTATAGTCCAGTGGTAGATTATTTATTTGCTATTTTGTTTCGTTTTAGTGTAACATCTAAAAGCTAATGGACATATATTGAAACTTTAGTTGACACATAACTTGAAATTACTAGTTGGGATTAACAAAGCAAACATTAATACTAAGCTATTCAAGGATTAGTGGTAATTCCAAAACAAGCGTGGACAAGCTATTAAGCAGTCAAGCGACAACAATATAACTTTAATTTTAACGAATGTCTCTCAGAAATTTGTTATCCACGACTAACCTACAGAACAAGTTATTTTATCTGTCTGTGTGGGTTTTTTTTTTCAAGCAAGGTAATCAGTAGTTTCAGACACACACATACACACACACACACACACGCACACACACACACCACACACACACACACATGCATACACACATACGCACTCATACATGCATACACATACATATACATACACACATATATATATATATATATATATATATACATTCATGCATACATACATCATCATCATCTCTATATATATATACATACTCATATACACATATATATATACATACACATATACATACATACATTTATCTACATACATATATATACACACACACATATATATATATATATTCATGCATACATCATCATCATCTATATATATATATATATATATATATATAATATATATATACATACTCATATACACATGTATATATACATACACATATACATACATACATTTATATACATACATATATATATATACACACATACATAGTCATACACACACACATACATACAGTCATATACACACACATATATATGCATGCACACACACACACACATATATATATGCACGCACACACACATATATATGCATACACACACACACACATACACATATATATGCACGCACACACACACTCACACATATATATTTTTGTAATAGCCGTCCGTTGCTGCTGATGTGATACGTTGAATCTCTCTCCTCAATAAACCGTGTATGAATACATTATTGATTATGTATGAATCAGTATCAATTAAATGAGATTTAAACATTTGGCTTTGCTTTCTCTATACTATTTCTGACAATGTAATCATCGTTGAATTTAGATAGACATTAAACAGTATACGACTATTTCCCGTTTCTGGAGAACAGTTGTTGGCTTACATGTGAGCCGATTCGCTGCTTTAATCAGGTTTAAAGTTTTTCAAGTAACTGTGGGGAAAGTGTGTTATCTATTGAAATTTGATGTTTGCTTTACCTCACCAATATCGCTGAAATGATGGAGAGGAAAATCAAGTCCTGTACTCTTGCAGCATCAATATTTTTTAAATTCTAAGACTTTCATAAAAATATTTTATATAGTCATGCTTTCTTTTTTTTTTTTTCTCTCTCTCTCTTTTTTGCCCTGATTCTATCATCGATGAATAAATTGTTGTTTTTCCCTAAATCTTCGATTGAAAAATTAGAATTGATTTCTAGACGAAATTTATTAGTTATAAATATATCATCATCAGCATTGTCATCACCACCACCTCCACCACCGCCACCACCACCACCACCACCACCACCACCATCATCATCATCATCATATAACTGAACTGGAAAATAAGCCAGACAATCTTTTCTCTTTGTATCTCATCAACATCTTCTTCATCATTATCGTCATTTAATGTCCACTTTTCCATGCTTGCCTGGATCAGAGAGAATTTGTTGAGGCAGATTTTTCTACTGCCTGATGCCCTTTCTGTTGCCAGCCCTTACCTGTTTCCGGGAAAAGTAATATTTCTTCATGGCTGGGCATAGTTTTTCAGAGAAGACTGGAAATGAATGCCTGCTTACAACCATCATGTGATGTCTAGACAAGGTTACACACACACACACACACACACACACACTATCCTTATACAAGAATGTTGTTGACAATGATTTCGAAGTTTTGGTCAATTAAACTGTTGCTGCGCCAGTCGCCAGGAGCTCCGCCGCGCTACCGTGCCCGACCTAGTAAGGCTGAAGCGAACCTCGCGGTGTCACCCACGTACACGTGGACGTAGGCGCGATCGATGCCGTCAGTCGCCGGGAGTGTGTGGCGATATGCACCGGGTAAATACAGCGACGTGGTCCGACCCGTAAGTTGAAAGAAACAGACCCGATGGCTTAGCTGGCTGAAACTTCAAAGTTACTGTCAACAACATTCTTGTTTAAGAATAACAAATTTGTACTCTACAAAAGTATAGAGTAACTCATCAGGTTAATGTAAAATTACTATAAAATTACTGTAAAATTATTATAACTGAATATAAAAATAAATGCGCACACACACACATGCAACAGGCTTCTTCCAGTTTCCATCTATCAAATCTACTCACATGGCTATTGTCAGCCCAAGGCTATAGTAGAAGACACTTACTCAAAGTTCTGCACAGTAGAATTGAACCCAAAACCACGTCCGTAGGAAGAAAGCTTCTAAACCACACAGCCATACCTATGCTAACCACATATGATATTCTCTTCATTCTTGTGAGTGTCATATATAGGCTATTTGTAACTGTAGAGTCACGCTATGTTCACAAACTGGATATTAGCTGTTGTAACTCAATCAGCTGAGGTATATAAAGTTAATCCAAACAAGAAAGCACAAAAAAACACAACAACGCGAGGACGTGGAACAAATATAGTATTATTGGACGCTCAGAAAAGAAGGAAAGAAGGAGGGTTTAACGTTTTGAGTGGAGCTCTTTGTCGGAAACATAGAAGGAAAGATCCAGAGAAGGGAAGACAGAGGGAAAAAAATCGCCAACGGTACACACGCGATCACAAAGGGACCCCTGTTAGTTATTATATACATTTTCCATAAGCAATTCGTGGTTTGTGATCTCTAGTTGAGTCTGAGCATCCTTAAAGCATTTGTATCTTTCCCAGTCCTTATTTTTATGTCCAGATCTGTTCCATCTTCCTTATTGACAATACTTCTCCGATATGTGAAATGACTGACAACTTCAATTTCCCCTTCTGTAGACACCCCCAGGAAAACAGAAGCACAGCAGATGAGAAACAATGTGGAGAAACTCCACAGAAACTAAAGCACTGGTGGACAGTTTCACTGGGAGACAACTGCAACTGCAGTCCATCGCCAAAGAATGTGACTAATATGAAGATCTCTTGTTGGTGTGCTTTACTCTACATGTGATCAAAGGAATTGAGAAGAAAAAAGTAGGTTGTGATTTGAAGGAATTTATTATTATGGCCAGGTTCCAATATGGTTGCTAATTCTAGCAAGTCAAACAGTCACATAAGGATTCATGTGTAGCTAAACAGTGGGAGCACTGTATATCTAATGTTTTTGTTACGGTGTAGAGCAGAATTTATGAGATCTTTTGTGGGTCTTGAGAATACAACAGGAAACTATCTAGTGCAGTGGTTCTCAACTAGGGTCCTTATGGCCCTTAGGGGTCGATATAAGATTCTGTTGTTAACATTTATCTGCAATAAATTAGTTATACTTCAACAAGACAAAATATTTTAACAATTTTTTTTTTTAAATACTATTCCTAATAATGTTTAATCATGAAAATATTATAGGATTTTTTAAACATTAAATGGCTATGAGGATTCACCTGAGTAAAATAGGAATCAAAGGGGTCCATAGGTAAAAAAAAAAAAGAAAACTGGTTAAAAACCACTGATCCTTCTGTGTATCATCAAGTATCCTTTTGTTTATCACCAAGTATCCTTCTGTGTGTCACCAAGCTATCCTTCTGTGTCACCAAGCTTCTGTGTATCCTTCTGTGTCACTAAGCTGTATCCTTCTGTGTGTCACCAAGCTGAAGACTACTCTCCACCCAGACTCACTTGTCCCCCCTGTCTTTCCTTCTGCTGTCACTCCTGCAAGACCATCTCTCTCTCCTCTACCTCTCTCTCTCCCCCCCTCTCTCTCACACACACACACACACACACACATCTGCCATTACCATTATCACTTCACCCAGTCATTCTTTTTAAGTCTTTCAATTTTCTGGTTTCCCATTCCTACCTACATGTCTAAAGGCGGCAAGCTGGCAGAAACGTTAGCACGCCGGACGAAATGCTTAGCGGTATTTCGTCTGCTGTTACGTTCTGAGTTCAATTCCGCCAAGGTCGACTTTGCCTTTCATCCTTTCGAGATCGATAAATTAAGTACCAGTTACATACTGGGGTCGATGTAATCGACTTAATCCCTTTGTCTGTCCTTGTTTGTCCCCTCTGTGTTTAGCCCCTTGTGGGCAATAAAGAAATAAGATACATGTCTATCCTGCAGACATCAACCTACATATTATTGGCCAAGCACAAATATCAATCTCATCAGTTTGGGGAAAGATTGAATTTATTCTTCTCATCCCCCACATTTCTCTTTTTTTTTTTACATTTGTTTTGGTGTCATTGAGAACTTTGTTTTCCTATATTAGTTCAATGAAGTAATATACTTGGGTGGGTTTTTGCCCTGTTGTCTTTTCTGAGAAGAATTTTGATCTCAGTACCGCACATATGCTCACCATTTTATACACAACTTTTGATGCTTCCAGGTGTTAACTTTACTTCCTCATTGTACCTGTTTACATTTAAATGAACTGATCCATCAACAACTAAGAATTATTGCTGGGGACATAGTACAGCATACAAACTGACAAAGGAGCTAATTAAGAATTTTAAGATTCTATTATAGCTGAAAATATAAACACAAGGGCATTTATTATTTTTATAGAACAATAGACAGCCTGTTTAATTGTTTCCAAGGCTAACTTTAGCCTCAACTCTATATTTAAAACTTCTAAAATAACAATCTAAAAATGAATAATTTTGGTATGTACTAAAAATGGCACAGAAAGCCATATATTTTGTTGAAGTAGAGATATATTATTAATGGATCTCTTTTACTCTTTTTTACTCTTTTACTTGTTTCAGTCATTTGACTGCGACCATGCTGGAGCACCACCTTTAGTCAAGCAAATCGACCTCGGGACATATTCTTTGTAAGCCCAGTACTTATTCTATCGGTTTCTTTTGCCGAACCGCTAAGTTACGGGGACGTAAACACACCAGCATCGGTTCTCAAGTAATGCTAGAGGGACAAACACAGACACACAAACATATACACACACACATATATATATATACATATATACGACAGGCTTCTTTCAGTTTCCGTCTACCAAAAATCACTCACAAGGCTTTGGTCGGCCCAAGGCTATAGCAGAAGACACTTGCCCAAGATGCCACGCAGTGGGACTGAACCTGGAACCATGTGGTTGGTTAGCAAGCTACTTACCACACAGCCACTCCTGCGCCTATGATATTTAATTGAAATAGCATGGTTATCATTATTATCAACCTGGTTTAGCCCTTGGCATGATCATAAACTACAGTTTGTTATAGACAAATCAGGTTATCTTTGCCACAATCCAAACTGAGCCGGTGAGAGATCCTCTATGTGGCTGCTTGACATGCTAGAAGTAGCAGCCATACTACCCACCCAATCACACCCTTCTTTTTCTTAATTCCTTTGACTCTATGTGGAGCATTGAGCACCACCAAGAGATTACCACCTATCTTGATATTTGGTAGTGGATTGCAATTATCTCCAGGTGTGACCACTGCCAGTCTTTCATTCCTTTGAATTTTCTCCATGTTTTGGATCTGCCATGCTTCCATTTTCCTTCAGAAGGGAAATTGAAGACGTCAGTCATTTCACTTATCTAAGAAGTATTGTCAATAAGAAGGATGGAACAGATCAGGACATAAAAATAAGGATTGGGAAAGCTACAGCTGCCTTCAGGGTGCTCAGGTCCATCTGGAGATCACAAACATCGTTAACAAACACGAAATTCAGCAGCTTTAACATGACCATAAAGATGGTCCTTCTATATGTGTGTGAAGCATGGCAAATCACAAAGTTCTCTATCAACAAGCTCTGAACATTGTGAATAAATGTCTCCAGAGCATCCTTCAAATGAGATGACTAGACAGACTCACAAACAAGGCATTGGCATTGTGGGAACAGGTGAATCAGCAACTTATCAAAACCCAGATCAAGAGCAGAAAATGGGGTTGGCTGGAACACACTCAACAGAAACTTGCTTCTAAGAAATCATACTTTACCATCTTAGAATAGGAAGAATGCATTAGGTGATATTCTATGTCTGAAGAAATGCAGGAGTGGCTGTGTGGTAAGTAGCTTGCTTACCAACCACATGGTTCCGGGTTCAGTCCTACTGCTTGGCACCTTGGGCAAGTGTCTTCTACTATAGCCTCGGGCTTGTGAGTGGATTTGGTAGACAGAAACTGAAAGAAGCCCGTCATATATATGTATATATATATGTGTGTGTATATGTTTGTGTGTCTGTGTTTGTCCCCACAACATCGCTTGACAACCGATGCTGGTGTGTTTACATCCCCGTAACTTAGCGGTTCAGCAAAAGAGACTGATAGAATAAGTACTAGGCTTACAAAGAATAAGTCCTGGGGTCGATTTGCTCGACTAAAGGCGGTGCTCCAGCATGACCGCAGTCAAATGACTGAAACAAGTAAAAGAGTATAGAAAAAAAATGGCTGGAACACCTTTCACCATAGGTTGGCTTGATCAGAACTAAACATGTTCTCAAATTTCTTATCCCTGAGAGTAACTTGTATCTTTATAAGGCTACTATTCAACCTTTCATTGAATACTGCTCCCCAGAGTATCGTAACTTGTTTGACTGGATTCAGAATCAAGTCATTAAAATAGTAGGCCCTCTTCTTTCTGCTAAGTCTTTGGCTCATCATCAAAATGTAATTTCTTATCCCTGAGAGTAACTTGTATCTTTATAAGGCTACTATTCAACCTTTCATTGAATACTGCTCCCCAGAGTATCGTAACTTGTTTGACTGAATTCAGAATCAAGTCATTAAAATAGTAGGCCCTCTTCTTTCTGCTAAGTCTTTGGCTCATCATCAAAATGTATCTTCATTGTATCTCTTTTTTAAATATTTCCATGATCATTGTTCTAATGAACTTTCATGTCTACTACTCTCCGTCAAGACTTTTAAACATGTCACCTGCTTCTGAGGCACATCGTTCCTATGTTTAGCTTCCTGTTAGTCATAAGTCTGTTTATTCTAACAGCTTCTTTCCTTGAACTGCTGCTCTCTGGAACTCACCACCATCGTCTTGTGTGCTGCTGGTCTGTGATATTTAATCCTATAAGCTTTTTGTCAATCAATATCTTGAATCTCTAGGCCCTTTCTTTTTCTCCTTTGTAGTCCCTTATACTTGTGTGATCTCAAGCTTTGTTTAAGGCAAAAATCATTAAAAAACAAAGCTAACAACTAAACTCAGCTATTTCTTTTGTAAAAGGCCTGTAATCATGTCCCTCATCCCAAATTCTCAAAATTTTTCAATATGGCTTTAACAACTATGATATTAGTATCAAGATATATCAGTGCGCTGTCCCTTCTTGAATATTACTGTTGTTGTGAAGAAGATATACTGGTACATAAACAAAATATCTTTTTTTTTTCTTGGAGAGAATTCAACCTACCATAAATATGATCAAAAGCTCTCCATCCATGACTATCCTATTTCCTTTTTTCACATAGTGTATTTATAACTACATTATCCAATGTGTCCTTTTTTTATTTTAACATAGCAGGGTCTGGTATAAAGGGGATTTGGTTATATATTTCAAATGACCTCTACATTGATGCTCCCCTATTAAGTGGTCTGTGATGCAACCCATTTTTATGTGACAGATTATCATTATTAACATAGACTATATTTTTGTTTTTACTCTCCTTTTATTTTGATTTAATTATGTATATCATTGAGAATAGTGTGAGGAGCTTGTGAAATCAATGATTTAGTATACCTAGTTGGAAGGATGTATGTGTGTGTATATACTCACACATACACACACATACATATATATATATTTATAAAACTAGTTTCAGTCATTAGTCTGCTGCAATGCTGGGGCACATCTTTGAAGGGTTTGAACAAATCAACAAAAGTACATATTTTTCTAAAGTTAGGTACTTATTTCATCAGTATCTTTTGCGAAACCACTTAGGTATCAGGACATAAACAAACCAACACCAGTTTTGTCTAGTGGTGATAGTGGTTTTGGTGGAACAAACACACTCACACATACATTGATAGGCATTGGTCAGCCTAGGACTATTGTAGAAGACACTTAACTAAAGTGCCATGCTGTGGGACTGAAATCAAAACTACATGGCAGCAAAGCAAGCTTCTTGATCACACAGACCTGCTTATGCCTAAACAAAAGAGGAAAAAAAAAGGTCCTGTTTCATTGGTTATCTGAATAATATTATAAAATCATTATAACTAGTAAATATTTTAATAATCTCAGTTTCCCACTGTTCCGTTCTCTCTCTTGCTACCCCCCCCCCCCCCCCCACACAAACATATACTCTTTAGTCTTTTACTTGTTTCAGTCATTTGACTGCAGCCATGTTGGAGCACTGCCTTTAGTCAAGCAAATAAGACCCCAGGACTTATTCTTTGTAAGTCTAGTACTTATTCTATTGGTCTCTTTTGCCAAACTGCTAAGTTATGGGGACGTAAACACACCAGTATCGGTTGTCAAGTGACGTTGGAGGAACAAACACATACACACAAACACACACACATATATATATATATATATATATACATATGCATATATACTATGGGCTTCTTTCAGTTTCCGTCTACCAAATCCACTCAGAAGGCTTTGGTAAGCCTGAAGCTATAGTAGGAGACACTTGCCCAAGGTGCCATACAGTGGGACTGAACCCAGAACCATGTGGTTGGTAAGCAAGCTACTTACCACACAGCCACTCCTACGCCTATATATTCTTTTTCTTTGTTCACCTGTCATATATTTTCTTCTATCTCTTTTCTTTAACACATCCTTACACAACACATTTATATATTTTCTTTCTCACCCCACCACCCATACAGAAATATATATATTACCAAGAGGTACTATTGATCCCCACTTAAATGTGGACGTTCTGTTAGAACAAACTATACTGCAATAGATACCATGAGAGTAACTCTCATATTGGCTATTTATGCAAAATGCACTCTTGTTTATATTGCTAGTGGGGAGATAAATTCCCACCACCTCAAACACCAAGACTACTAGACCATGTAATTTCAACCTTCTTTGGTCTTGTCAATGATGGATACCTGACCACTAGAGATAACAGTGTAATCATCTCCCTGCCAGCAATATTTAGAAAAACTGCCAGAACAGGCACTGGTGTTGCAATTAGTCAGTGAACTTGTTAAAAATATATATATATATTAGCAACAGAGGCTGTATTAATACCAAGAAGTAAGATTTATATCTACTTAGACTAGGATTCTCTCTTTTCTTTGTTGCTTCCCCACCACCACCACCACCACCACCAGTGACTTTCATTCTCTCTCATATACATACTAACATACATTATCTCTTGTTCTCTCTTTCACCCATACAAAAATATGTTATCTCCCCCTCTGTCTCTTTCTCTTTCTCTCTCTCTAATATCCATATGTGCTCTTCCTCCTCTTTTACATATATTCTCTTTCATACACCCTCACATTCTTTCTTGTTCTCCTTCAGACCTTAGACATATCTTTTAGTAAATAAGAAGTGCAACAGCTGAGGAAATAGGCCACCCAAGTTCGTTTCACTCAGGATCACACTTGGTTCAAATCCTGTCTGTTTCAACTTTGTCTTTTATCAATCAGGGCTTTATAAAATCAAAAACAAGAAGGTACTAATATCAATTAAATCAATTATGTATATATGTATCATCTCCATTTTAATATACTCTTTTACATGTCTGCATAGGTTTGGGTGGAGTTTATTAAAGCAGGTTTTCTGTGGCTGGATGCCCTTCCTGTCACCGACACTCACCTGTTTTCATGTAAGCTAATATTTTCCCATGGTCTACTGTGGCTAGCTGGCAAAATCATTTGCACACTTGAGCGAAATACCTAGTGGCATTTTGTCTGTCTTTACATCCTGAGTTCAAATTCCGCTGAGGTTGACTTTTCCTTTCATCTCTTTCGGGGACTGTGAAATAAGTACCAGTTGAGCACTGGGGTCAATGTAATCAACTTCCCCCCCTCTCCTGAAATTTCTGGCCTTGTGCCAAAATTTGAGATCAATATTTCCCCATGGTCAGACATTTTACTGGAAATGAATGACACAGCTTGTATTTCAGAGTCATTTGATTACAGCTATCACATGAGGTCAGAATAAGTAAACACACACACATACATACATATATATATATATATATATATATATATATGCCGGAGTAAGCACATAAATGGGAAACAAGGTGGAAAAAAGAGTACTCAAATACCAGAGGTAGAGTAATATGCTTTATTTAAAAGCAGCAGAAATATATAACAAAAGCTTTTACTCAGAGTTTCACGTTCCTGTTCATCACACAGTTTTATTAAAAAAAACAAACTGTCTGACGAGCAGGAACATGAAACTCTGAGTAACAGCTTTTGTTATATTTCTGCTGCTTTTAAATGAAGTATATATATATATATATATATATATATATATATACAGACCGACCCATGCTAGCATGGAAAATGGATGTTAAATGATGATGATGATACTATATGACTAGCTTCTTTCAGTTTCTGTCTACCAAATCCATTCATAAGGTATGCTAACAATTCTGCCAGTTTGCCACCTTAGTCTGTTGTAATAATGGTGGTTGGCAAAAAAAATAACCCTAGAAAACAAACAGTTTATTGGTGAGCTCTGGATTGAAAGGGTTGATGAGGAAGAATCCACTAATGAAGCAAATAGCTTTTAAATTAAATGAATTACATATTGTAAAGATTATTTGCCAATATAATGTGGTAGTCCTGGTTAGGACAATTGTTACTGTTATTTAACCCCAGTAAACATCGTCTCCAGCTGGCTATATGATACACTATCTGCATCCATATATTTTCAAACAAGGGTGTTTAGTGTCCCATCCATTACCAAATTTTCATTGCGTCTTGCAACCTTTTGAAAAGGTTGCAAGACGCAACAATAATTTTATGAAAATGAAAATAAGAAATAAGTGGAAATTTTACCTGTGAGTGTGTTAAATTATAAGGCACAAAAAGAAAATGACTCTCCCCAGACATAATAGTTTATATCTATGTTCTCTTTTTCCTATGCATTCAGAAATGTCATTGTCCAAGGTTTCCATGTGTCTCACGAGACTATGGATTTGCACTTGGGAAGTTTCTCTCCAAAGCATAGAAAGGCCAACAATTGCTCATGCAGACAAGCCTTCCCTCTCCACATCACCAATGTTGTCCGAGAGAAAAGCAAAGGCTCATAGAGTTTCACACCAGCGTCATTGCAGGTGTCACCATCAGAATGCAAACAGCTGGAACAGATACTACAAGCAAGTCTGTCTGATGGTCTAACCATTCAGCTTGTTCACTGCTCTGGACAAGTACTTTATTTCCTATCTCAAGAGGAGGAAAGGCAAAGTTGACTTCCGTGGAATTTGAACTCAGAACATAGATAGCTGGAACAAACAGTACAAAGCTTTCTAGTCAATGCTAAATTACCTGCTACTTAGTCACCATTTTATAGATTCTTTTTTTTTCTTCTTCTTTTTTTTCATTTGTTTCAGTCATTTGACTGTGGCCTTGCTGGTTCACTGCCTTGAAGGGTTTTAGTTGAACAAATCGACCCCAGAGCTTCTCTTTTAAGCCAAGTATTTATTCTATTATTCTCTTTTGCCAAACCACTAAGTTACAGGGATGCAAACGCACCAACACCGGTTGTCAAGCAGTGATGGGGGAATCAAACACAGACACATCCATCCATCCATCCATCCATCAACTGTGTCATATTGCCAGAAGGGAAGCTAGGGGACAGGTTTACTTAGCCAGTGGGGAAGCAGATAAGAAAAAATTTGCCAATGTTCTGCATCATGAGGACCAGAGACTTGAAGTGTCTTGTATTACAAGACAGTGTATGAGAGAGAATCATGATGCTGCAAAGAGAGAGACTTGGAGATGCTACTATGAAAAGTTGCTACATGAAGAGGAGGAGTGGGAGAAAGAGAGTTTGCCCAAATGTCGACCCAACAGAGGGACCAGCTATTTGAATTGACAGTACCTTGGTAGATAAAGCAATTAGAGTATGAAGACAGCTCTCACCAACCACTCATCTATCCCTAGTTTCCACATTGACCACCAGATAAGGGGTCAGGGGACCCTGTCAAAGGCTTTTTCCAAGTCAGTAAAGGCCAAATACAGAGGTTTATTTTTGGCTATGTATTTCTCCTGCAGCTGCCTTAACTGAAATATAGTATCTGTGGTGCTTCTCCCTGGCACAAAAGCAAACTGCATTTCATCTAGGCTAACTCTCTCCCTAATTTCATTACCTGACCCAATAATTTGATACCTCTGTAATTATTTCTCTCTAAGGCATCACCTTTACCCTTGTAACATTTGACTATAGTGCTGCTACACCAGTCATTGGGTATGACTCCTTTGTGGACCACCTGATTTACAATACGGGTGACTAGACCATAACCCACACCACCAGATATTTTACACACATGCACATATGTTGGATGGGCTTCTTTCAGTTTCCATCTACCGAATCTACTCATAAGGTTTTGGTTGGCCTGAGACAATAGTAGAAAACACTTGCCCAAGGTACCACACAGTGGAACTGAACACAGAACCATGAGGTTGGGAAGCAAGCTTCTTACCACATGTCTTTTTTTTATGATTATGTCCCGAAGAAGACTTGAGATCACTATAGTGTAAGGGACAATAAAGAAAGAAAAGAAGGGAGCCTACAAATTCAAATTATGTTGATTTGACAGAGGGCTTAAAGGAGTGAATACCACAGTACAAAGGAAAACAAGATGAATGAGTTCCAGAGAGCAGCAGTTTATGGGAAGAAGCTATTTGTAGGTGCAGGAGTGGCTGTGTGGTAAGTAGCTTGCTAACCAACCACATGGTTCTGGGTTCAGTCCCACTGCGTGGCATCTTGGGCAAGTGTTTTCTGCTATAGCCCCGGGCCGACCAATGCCTTGTGAGTGGATTTGGTAGACGGAAACTGAAAGAAGCCTGTCGTATATATGTATATATATATATATATATATGTATGTGTGTGTGTGTGTTTGTGTGCCTGTGTTTGTACCCCTAGCATTGCTTGACAACCAATGCTGGTGTGTTTACGTCCCCGTTACTTAGCGGTTCTGCAAAAGAGACCGATAGTATAAGTACTGGGCTTACAAAGAATAAGTCCCGGGGTCGATTTGCTCGACTGAAGGCGGTGCTCCAGCATGGCTGCAGTCAAATGACTGAAACAAGTAAAAGAGTAAAGAGAGAGTTGTATAAAAGGACTTCTGACTAACATGAAGTTCAACAGAGAAACAATGTGCATATGAAGAGAAGGGAATTTACTGTTTCCCTGCTATGTTTTCTAACAAGTGTGATATTAAAGATTTTTACTTGAATACTTAGCATTTAAAACATCTTTCTTTGAAGCTAACCTGTGATAAAAGCGAAAAAGTAAAATAGCTATGCAAAACAAGTTTTGATAATTTCTTCTATAATGTATAAAGATAGACCAAACACTTGACAAGAAAAAAAATTGGATAAAACTATCTTAAGCATTATTTTGGTTAACATTTAAATCTCTCACAATACTGTATAAAGAAGAAGGATAAAAAGGTGAGAAAAAAAAAACAATTGCAAAATCAGCAGATTGGTTTACTTTTTTTTTTTTTCACAGTATTACTTGACACAAAAATATAAATTCTTTGACAGAGTTGAATATTGATTCCATTTTAAAAACTGCTTGAAGCTTCACTGCGTTTGTGCTTAATCTCAGATCTATCTTATATATAGTTTCTATCAATATATAATAATTAGCCTGTTAGAGTGTAAGTCACCCTTTGATATAATTTAACTGTCTCTAGACTGTGGCTGCTTACTGTAGCATTCTTCAGGCTTTGAAGAAATCCATTAACATGTTCTCTTCAAATGTTTTGAGAAGGAAATCGAAAAGTATCCTCTGTGTGTGTGTGTATTTACATATTCTATAATTCTACTTCATTTCATTCAATTCCTTTCCAAAGATTTTATTTATCCCATATTTGATAGCATAAAAGATGCATGGGCATATTAGATGCTCCCCAATTTTAGCAATGCATTTCGAGGACAAATGTAGAGACAGGAAAATGTAGGCGCAGGAGTGGCTGTGTGGTAAGTAGCTTGCTTACCAACCACATGGTTCCCGGTTCAGTCCCACTACGTGGCACCTTGAGCAAGTGTCTTCAAATATAGCCTTGGGCTGACCAAAGCCTTGTGAGTGGATTTGGTAGACAGAAACAGAAAGAAGCCCATCGTGTATGTTTGTGTGTCTGTGTTTGTCTCCCCACCATCGCTTGACAACCGATGTTGGTGTGTTCACGTTCACGTAACTTAGCGGTTCGGCAAAAAGAGACCGATAGAATAAGTACTAGGCTTACAAAGAATAAGTCCTGGGGTTGATTTGTTCGACTAAAGGCGGTGCTCCAGCATGGCTGCAGTCAAATGACTGAAACAAATAAAAGAAATAAAAGAAAAGAAAGACACATAGCTTAAGATACTGGACTCATCGTGAGATTGTGGTTTTAATTCCTGGACTGGTTGATGTGTCATGTTCTCGAGCAAAACATTTCATTTTATGCTGATCCAGTTCACTCAGCTGATAAACACGAGTAATTCTGCAACTGACCGGTGTCCTGTCTAGGGAAGAATATACACACCAGAGAAACTGACCCTGTGCTCCTTACAAAATAATGTGGACTAATTGTATTCAGGAAAAAATAGCTTTTTTCTGCATTAAAGCTTACGGGAGATCCAACTTCACATGTAGGAACAAGGGTGATCTATGAGACAATTTTTTTGGTGGAAAAAGTCTACTTTATATGCCATAAAATACCTTTACCCTTTAATGTTCAGATTACTCTGTTAAATGTAATGCTTTTTCACTCAAATTGTTTTGAATTAATCATGCATTATCTCATAGCTTTGAGGTTTCAATAATGTGATTACTTATTTTTAGAATGTCAGTGTAGGTTAGGTGTGAGAGGCTAGATATGGCTAGTTCAAATATAAAACATGTAGAATAATTGGGCCAGATATGGCCCGTTTAAACACTAAAGGGTTAATAATTGTATCAGATATAATGTAAAGCCAGATAAAACATAAGGTAATCTTGACAAGATACTATGGGCAGAACATTAACTGGTTTGATTCCATTGTGAGGGCACCTTAGACAAGTGCTTCCTGTTATAGCCTTGGTTTACCCCAAGTGTTCATGAGTGAAATTTGGTAGATGGGAACTGTTTAAAAGCCTATTGGATAGACTATACTTGTCCTTTGGTGAGTAGACTTAATCTGTTTTCTGGTTCAGTACCTACACCTAATCCTTTGCTACCTTTAGTTGAGTTTACACTGTTGCAAATATTCAGGCCTTATCGTAAGCTCCTCTCTTTCTTTTGCCATTCTTGAAGGCCCCACAATAAAGGTCATGCATGTTGCCCTGCCTCTGTTTATCTAGGCCACAAAAAGAAATTAAAAAAACATAGAAGTAAGAACCGAAAATTTGGTTAACATGTCATAACATTAGACCTTGAAATGTTTAAATATCAGTGCTATGGAGTAAATTAATACCAGCATATTTTGGTGCAGATTAAATTCAATGAAATATTTGACATTTGTTACAAACATGTTTACACTTCCCTTTTGCTAGTATCTCATTTCTGAATAAATCTGCTGAAAGTACTGGCCTCAGTGCATTGTGTGACAAGATTAACTCTTGCACACATAAACCCCTAAGCTACTTATTAGATTTGTGAGATATTACCAAATCATTCTTTCTATATTTTTACATGGTTGACTGCTTAAAAAGCAGGGGTAAGAAAGGTTCACTGTTTTTTTTTGGGGGGGGGGTTCCACTCATAACACAGCATAGTGCCAGTGACAAAGTATGAACCCCTAACTCTTTAGTAAAAATTTGATATATTTTTGAAATTTACTTTGACTACTAGGTGCAGGTGTGGGTGTATGGTGAGAAGTTTGCTTCCCAACCACATGACTCTGGGTTCACTCTCATTGCATGTCACCTTGGGCAAGTCTCTTTCTCCTACTTATAGATTTGGGTTGACCGAAGCCTTGTGAGTAGATTTTGAAGATGGAAACTGAAAGAAGCCTGTCGTATGTGTGTGTGTGTGTGTTTATGTCCTCATACCTTAGCAGTTTGACAAAAAGAGACAGATAGAATAAGTACTGCAGTTGAATAGTTCAGCTAAAATTCTTCAAGGCAGTACCCCAGCATGGCTGCAGTTTAATGACTGAAACCAGTAAAATGAAGAAAAGAAAGATGCTATGGAGACATTTGTATCTTATGACCTTATGTTTTGGTCTGTTTATGGCCTCATCAGTGAAGCATAAACTTCACTATACTCACTGAAGTAGTAATGGGATAATCATTAAGTAAATGTACGATATAATAAACACTAATTGATGTAGAAAACTATAGATGTTCAGAGAATCTCAAAATATAAGCAGAAAGAGCAATTTCAGTTTGTTTTATTCTAAGAAAACTGTTGTGGGTTAACATTTTGAACCTGACAATTTGAATCTTGGTACCATCTTTGTATACTATTGCTGTCCTGTTGACAAAATATTAGGCTAAATTATTTGATGAAGCAGCAAGCTGGCAGAATTGTTAGCATATCAGACAAAATGCTTAGCATTATATTTGCAGCTCTTCACATTCTGAGTTCAAATCCCACTGAGCTTCACTTTGTCTTTCATCATTTTGGGGTTGATTGAATAGAGTAGCAGTCAAGTATTGGAGTCAGTGTAATTGGCTTGTCTCTTTCCCTCTAAACTGTTGGCCCTCAACCCAGCAACAGAGAATGTCGTAATCTTGGTTGTTTATACACCAATAGAAACTGGGTAACTGATCTTATGAGTCCTGGGGCTGATGAAAAATATTTTCTTTTTTAAACTACCTAATACTGGGAAAATATTGAGATAAAAGATTAGTTTCCTAATGTAACACCTATGAAAATATAATGATTCTGTTGGCTGGTGAGAAGGTGAAATTTATTTTCTCTCACAGAGGAATATTGTATGTATTATATAAAGGTGAACAACTTGTCTGAGTGAAAAGTATTATAATAAGCACAAATAGCAGTGCATAGAAAAGTTATTAACATTTTCTGCTCATTTGCCATAAAGACTAATTTAGGAATAACAGAATTTCCTGTTGCTAACACCTTCAACCAGAATTGATGAGAGAAATATGTGAATCAGTAAATGCAGTATTTCATAAGTTATTTGATGTCTTTGTTTACTTAGTGTATTTTTTTTTTACTAAACACACATACTGGCTGCTGTACTTTATAATTAGCTTTCCTTCAGGCTTATGCAAGGGCTATTGGACTGACAAAATAATATATATATGCATATTGACACTGATCTTGCTTTGGTGTCGGCAATAGACTGCTGAGATCTCCTGCAGATTCTTTTCCATTAGTTAGTTGGCCAACTATTATTGTTGTTAAGAAAGCGAAAATGAGAGCAGTAAACAAGCCGTGTAAACCAATGTCTAGGCTTTCATCATCACCATCAAAGCATAACAAACTTCCTTGACTGAGTGAGTAACAGTGAAAACTAGGCCAGTCTATCTGCATTCTTATTTTGTTAGTATGTTAACTATTTATATAGCTTTCCTTTCATATAGAGTTGATAGTATTGCTTTCATTATGGAGAAAACACTTGGTAGAGTTTGATCCTGACACCTGCTGAAGTGGAAGAAACTTCTGTTTGTTACCTGGAGCCAGTTTGTCTCCTTCATTTATTCATATAAAGGAGAGTACAGGAGGCGGTCGAAAAAGCCAGCTTCTATATATGGCTGAAGCGGGAAGACTGAAAATGGCTTGAAAGTCATAAACACGCAGACGGGAAATAACATCACTAGGTGAGACAAGCTGACTGACAGGTGACGGTCATTTAGAAAAAGCGCGGGCTAAAACTACGCGCCTTCACTAGTCAGTTAAGGTGAGACAGTGTCACGTGACAACTTGCTGGGGCTGCCTGCTGGAGCCTATGCGGCAGGTATTTAAAGGAAAAATTTGACAAGACAGTCAGTCACCGGCTGACACTCGCAGACGATACATCGAAGAGGCCAGGGAACAGAAGAAAGAAGACATGCACCCAACACCAGAGCTGAAGACACCTCCGAAAGTGGGGGCCCGCCACGTCAAAACGGTAGAGGAGTAGGGGCCGAAACCGGACGTGGTTCCTCCCGATGATGTCTTGAGCTAACTGGATCCTATAAAGGAGCTGTTGTGGTAGCAGACCACGAAACACGGTTGTAATTCCTAGATTATTGTGGGAGTCTTACTTGGCTCATGGTCCTGCAACTATCAAACAATGTAGTTTGGTGTATTCTGTAGTGATGTCCAGAGGACCACTTATTCTAAGCCATGTTAGTTTGTGTGTATGTGCAATAAAAAAAAAACAGGCATGTGATATGGTGTATTTGCTGTTGATGTCTAAGCTGTTAGTAGTGGATCCTGAGTTATTGAATACCTCCTTCTGTTAGCAACATATTTCTCAGTCATCAGGTGACATATGTTACAATAAAGAAGCAAAAGTGTTTGGTGGGCTGGAAGGTATGGCTATTATTTGTACTGAATGGCAGTCAGGCTAACTCTAGAAAGGTTATAGAAATTATGTCACCAATCCATAAACATTCTCTTTTGTGGACTACAATCTTTTAAGTCTGATCAAATAATATGCTGGCTGTAAAAACACATTTCATGACAACAATACTTAATAACTTAATGAACTTTCTTAACACATTTTGCGTCCATTTTTCTCAGGGCAAATATGTTAGCTAGTTTTGTCAAATTAGATATCTTAGAATTGTTGCTTTAGGAATTCTTACAGCTGAATCACCATTCCTAAAAAACCCATCCTCTAACCATGATCTTTGCTCTCAACTAGTTAAATAGTTGCTGTGTTGGTAATATGCTTTGTTTTGGAATGTTTGGTGAGTTTTACTTATTTTTTGGTCACCTAAGTGACAAAGTAAACAAGATTAAAAACAAAAAAAGAAATTCATTCAAATGCAATCATTTTCAGTTGTTCACAACATCATAAGCGGAAAGTGTAACCTCTCGAAAGAGCTATTCTTCACTCCTGCTCCAGAGTGTCGGCTGCGGGGTCACTCTGAAAAGCTCTATCTGCGACGATTTCATCTCAATCGAAGGAGAGGGGCTTTCTCCGTCCAGGTTGCGGATCCATGGAATAAGCTGCCGGACGAGATAGTGAAGATGCCGACAACCGCTCGGTTCAAAGTCTCCCTTGACCACAAATGGCCTGAACTCTTTGCATGAACACCACCCTGTACATAACTCCATGTCCCCCTACATAGCCTTACTTTTTGCTTTTTGAGCCAAATAATTAACTTGACTTACATAATTGTTTGATTTAGCTATATGTTTTTGTGTACTTCTTCCTTATGTTTTGAGATTTCTCTGAAAAGCTAAATTTTTCTTCTTCAACTGGTATTCAATATGTTGCTGGAGATTAACCCTTTAGCATTCAGATTACACTGTCAAATTGTTGTGTTGACGCCCCCCAGACGATGATGTAGGCTAGCCCAATACGTAGATATAGAGGGAGAAGTCTAGACATTGAGGAGTTGAGTAGAGGTCATCCGAATGTGCGATATAACAGTGGCGACAAGGATTTTGTAGCTCACACAGCCACTGTGTAGTCTTGCCTTGCGATATAATACAAATATAATTTTTTTTAATTAATTCTGTATTATCCCATATGTTTGGTGATATTGTATATTTCTAAAATGACATTATAGGTTAAGAGGTTGGAGGTTGGATCTTGACAGTTTGAACATAAAACAGGTAGAATATTTGGGCTGGATATGACTGGTTTAAACACTAAAGGTTTAACCTCATGTCAACTTTTGATTTTGAAGCTGGTACTCCTACCCCACCAACACCATAACACTTAGTCATCACTTCCTTTCTAAAAAAAAAACCCCAGTACTATTGGTTATGTCATGTCCCTAAACTTGGCATCTTAATAAAATAAGCAGCAAGCTGAAATAATTACTGGGGTTGATATGGTTGGCTACTAAACGACTGAAACCAATGAGAGACATACCTGTACTCTACACTTGTCACCAATGCAGTGATGTAGTAGTCCCCGATATATGGTTGTAATATCAGTTTTGTTTTGGATGAAGTTGCTGCAAACGGCTTGGTGAAAAACCATCATAATTAGTTTAACTGTGTGCTATTCATAATTGATGAGAAAGCAGTTTTTTTTTTGCCTTATGAAAGTCATTTATAAAAAAGAGATACTTAAAGATCTGCCACTATTTTCTTCTTCTGTTTAAATTAGGCTATTCTAGGCACAAAACGAATATAATCATCAATTTTGTATTGTGACAGGACATTAATTACTTTAGCAAAGATGTTTTTCTTCTAGTTTTCTTCTGCTTATATATAAGCCTAGAAAATGAGTCCAAATAATGCCTCACTCCCTAGTAAATGAATGATTAACCATTTTGAGACACTCAGTGTTTTGGTATGTGTAACCAAAAAGACCAAAATGTTTTTTCTATTGAGATACAACTACTAAAAGATGATCTCTGATTAACTATTACACTTCATAACTAACCATTCACAACATTTGTTCCATTGGGCCGATGGACCAGCCTCAAAATCCTTTCAGCTTGCATCACTTGGGATGATCAATTGCCCTGGATGTCCCAAGAGGGTAAAGAGCTCTTGTCAATGTGGATGTAAGCAGATTTAGAAATTATCTCTCATCACTTGGATGTGTTCAATATATTCAAGCCAATGAAGATGCCTCAACATGGTCGTCCATATCTCATACCTACATAATAAAATAATCTCCCTCATTACACGCTACTTTACGTAAAAGAACAAAAGGGATGGATACATTGAATTGTGTAGTCCTAGATAAACTGTCTGGAGAAGGCAAGATGGTTATAGCTGGAATGCCTTTAAACATTGGTTTATTCAGCAAAGAACAACAACTAGGCTGTGTTTGAAACTGTGAAGACAAGATTGGGGAGTGAGGATTAGGCATAGTGTATGAAGGAGGAAATGCGAGGAAGGGAAGAGGTGTAGATTGGTTTGTTGGGAGAGGGTGTGTGAAGAGTTTTGCTATATGTGGGTGGAACACACAAGTCGGTGGGGCTAGTAGAGAGCACTCTCTCTTTCTCAATATATATATATAAATATATATTATATGCATATATTTAAGGATCAAAACAGTTTGATTCAAATTCATTGGTACTCCAAGAGTTTCAAGCATGATGCTAATCTTCAGCCATTTTGAATTTGAATGAAAGAAGCTGATTATTATTACCATAAGGTGGGCTGCGATTGGTTGCGGACAGTCTTATGGTGTCAAGGAAGGTCATGTGGTGTTGTGATAGGTCACATGGTGTCACGACTTTTCTTGACCACCTTATGGTAATAACAATCAACTTCTTTCATTCAAATTCAAAATGGCTGAAGATTAGCATCACGCTTGAAACTCGGAGTACTAACGAGTTTGAATCAAACTGTTTTGATCCATAGATGTAACTCTTGCTAAATGTGTTGAGTGCCTTTCTTTCCTTGTCCACTCACACGTGTGTGTGTGTGTATATATATATATATATATATATATATATATATATATATATATATATATATATATATTATATATATATATATAGAGAGAGAGAGAGAGGAGAGAGAGAGAGAGAGAGAGAGCAATAAGAAAATGGAGGGGATCAATAGGTGGTATTCATCAACTTTTAGACATTATATTATGTTATGTTAATATATTTATTTATTTTCTAAAAGGACAATTATAACAATAATAACAATATACATACATGTATAACATATGCTTTACATATATAATTTATAAAGATATCAGTAATTATTAAAATATATAATATACAGGAATAGAAATTGGGATAATATCTTACAGCTGTTTCAGTCAAGAGGCAAAAATACCTCATTCTACCTTTATCACTCCAGTGGGCTGAAGTAATTAGTAGATTATATATATATATATGTATATATGAGAGAGAGAGAAACTAGTTTTGTAGACAAAAGGAATGTTTGGTGACAGTTTAGTTATATTTTGTGTTGCAAGAAGATTGGAGTAAGGGAAATGGTAGCAATTCTCTTGTTCAGCAAATGGTGAAATGTGTTGAAAATTGGTGAGGGTCAAAATGATATAATTGATGAATAAAGGCTAACCAGTTTTAGTGCAATGTAAATATTGCAACTCCCACCTTTTATTGTTACATCATCATCATCATCATCATCTACTTAAAATCTGTGAGAATTGGGTTATGAAATACAGTAGTTTCTATAATGCTTGTTCTGACCTCGCCCTAACATAGTATCACCTTTTCTAACAGTTGGAGATTGTTATGCAAAGTGGACTATTCAGAAATCGACATTCTTTCGTTGGTGTACTTAAAGCATTTATCTGCTCTGGAATATCTGAATTTTATGAAGATTGAATAATTTTATGTGAATCACTTTTCGCAGGGAAAACAACAGAAAACAGAAAAATAACAGCATTGAAGCAAATAAGGCATATTCTGATGAATAGAATTAATTGAAGATGTAGAGTATTTTGGTTCACACCTACTGGTTCAGTTTACCATATAAAATAAAACAACATAACAGTTCATGTGATAGTAATTATTATTTTTTTTTTTCCTTATTTTTTTCTTTCTTTGGTTTTCATGAGTTGTATTTGAAGAATTGAAATATGTATACTTTTAGAATTATTGAAAATATGAAAATAAGCGAACAATTATTATATCTGTAGAATCACTTCCACCCCCACATCTGCTGTTTTCTGAGAGTCTTTACGATAATGCAATACACACACATGTATGTGTGTGTGTGTGTATATGTATGTATGTATGTATGTATGTATGTATGTATGTCACGTCACGTGACGTCACATCACTTCTGCCTTCTGGTTGTAAATTGCGAACAAGCTACCTTTATTATATATATATAGATAGATAGATATATACACACACACAGACATATACATATATATATAAACATATGCACAGTCATATATATATATATATATATATATTATGGAGATGTACTTGCATAGCAAGTGACCTGATCTGAGATCGTATCCTGAGACAAAAGCAATTGCAGCACGGAAGGTGTTTATAAGCCATTAAAAACACACAAAAACCGTTAGATTTACTTGAACATTTAAATTCAATTTGTCAAAATATTTTCATTGCTTTGAAACCACAGCCTGTTCACTGACAAAATTCTGTGCTGTAGCATGGAAGTTAAATGGCTTATAAACACCTTCCCATGCTGCAATTGTTTTTGAATATATATATATATATATATATAGCACAGAATTTTGTCAGTGAACAGGCTGTGGTTTCAAAGCAACGAAAATATTTTGACAAATTGAATTTAAATGTTCAAGTAAATCTAACGGTTTTTGTGTGTTTCTAAATGGCTTATAAGCACCTTCCGTGCTGCAATTGTTTTTGTTTCAGGATACGATCTCAGATGAGGTCACTTGCTATGCAAGTACATCTCCATAATATATATGTATATATATATGTCTGTGCATATGTTTATATATATATGTATATGTCTCTGTGTGTGTATCTATCTATATATATATATATATATATATATCATCGTCGTCGTTTAACGTCCGTTCTCCATGCTAGCATGGGTTGGATATATATATATAATTCGTCCTTAGTCGAAAGACACCTGTTTTTATGTCCTGTTATTTTTATTGTATTTATTATTGTATTTATATTTGTGTAACTTTGTCCATTTTTTTCTGTCCTTGTTTTTGTATACATTCGCTGCTTTCTTCCAATGAATCTAATGCTCTTAGCTGGCCAGATTGGAGCAATCTCAAGAATAATCAGCCGAAATTGCAAGGATAATCTGGTGCTTGATTGAGGATAGAGGGCTTCGAATGACCCGTCCTTGTTTTCTCTGTATCGTCTATCTTTTGTTTCAGTCATGAGACTGTTACCCTGCTGGGGCACCACCTTGAAGAATATAAGTCAAACAAATTGACCCCAACACTTATTGTTTTTTGGGCTGGGCTGGCACTTATCCTATCAGTCTAACCAAACTGCTAATTTACAGAGATGTAAGCTTGCCAACACTGGTTGTCAAGTGGAAACAAAGACACATACATACACACATACACAACAAGCTTTCAGTTTCCATTTACCAAATCCACTCATAAGGCTTAGGTCAGCCTGGTGTGCTATAGCAGAAGGCACTTGCCCAAAATGCCATGCAGTGGGGTTGAACCCAGAACCATGTGGTTGGGAAGCAACACTCATTTCAGCAGTTGCACTTCATCTTTCTCTGCAGATGCTCTCCATAGTCTATACAACTGACTGGTACCACCTATGACTCTGTGTATATTATCTCATCAGTTTTCATAATGAGTCTTTGCCTAATTTAAAATGGTATGGTGCGATTTGAGGGGAAATTTTCTCGTTTATCTTTTATTGTTTATTTGATTTAGTCATTTGGCTGTGGCCATGACGGGGCACTGCAATGAAAGGTCTTAGATAAATAAATTGACCCCACGATTTAATTTTGTTTAAGCCTAGTACTTATTTTATTGGTCTCTTTTGCCAAACCACTTAGTTATGGGTATGTAAATACACCGACACCCAGTGGCTCAGGAACAAAATTTGCTTACAGGGTGCAGACTCGGGTCCAAATATTTTACAAACAAGGCCAATTTCTTTTTTATCCTAATATCAAAACAAACATAGATATAATAATTTTTAAAAAAATTTTATATGGTAAAGTAATGCTTCAAAATTATTCCAAAAATTTTCTATACTTGCTCATTTTAATGAAGTTTTCCTAGAGGATGTCCAAAGTGTTTTCATTGCATAAGTTTTTATATTCATGCATTACAACAGTGTGTCTGACATTGTTGCATCATTGTGGTACAGAAGCAGGTCTTCAAACAGTGAAGTTTGCTGAACATTCTCTAGCTTGATGCAACAAACACAGGCTTCCGACATGATGATGGCTCTTGATTGTTGAGTTTAATAGGTCATCAATTGTTCTCATATTGAAGAGTTGCTTTCAACACTGATCTTGTTATTGCTATTGTTTAGTTGTGGTAAGTGCAGTAGCAGTAGAACATGATGACAATGATGATGAGGGATCACTTGTGTTATTCCAAGGAAATGAGGAAGTGATAACTGAACTGTGAAGGGCTCTTGATTATGGAATTCATCAATTGTGCTAGAACTGAAGAGTTGTTGTGGTTGTTATATTGTTGTTATTTATACAAAGATATGATAGAAATAGACACCCTTACAATCGTTGAAATTTATTTAAATCTGAAATTATGCATTCAAATTATTTATCAATTGTTATAATGTAAATATATAATATTTAGTCAACATGCGCTTCGCATTTTTCAATGCAAGGACCATATTCTCCACTTCATATTGGCTGGTCAAAGAAGTGGCTTCCTTCTTGCTGCTCTACCATAATAGCCAAGTTTGTGGAGATATCTTACAGCTGTTCTGGGACTAACATCAACTTGTTTTGTTTTGTGAGAGGCCATGCAACAAGGATTATCCTCCACACTTCTCTTAACAAAGCCAAGGATCCTGTCAGCGGGCTCTGGTTGATTGGGTGAGGTGATGTGGAATCCTTCCCCTCTCTGGTGAATTGCACAATCACTCTATTAACTGTAGAAAGTGGGATCCCAAGGTTATCTGCGACTTTACGCTAAGTCCGCCTTCAGGTTGACCCACAATATGGTCTCTTTGAAATACGGACAGTTCCAAGGTCTTTTTTGTACACGGAATGATTAAACAGGCATAAATAGAAAATGTCAATTAATAGAAAATATAAACCTTTTCAAGTTAAAATAAACATAAAACAATGTTTTATTGGGTGTCTATTTACTTCTGTCGTGTGTGTGTGTATTATATGTATATATATATATATATATAACTTTTTACAGATCACTTTTTAAAACACTATTTTCTAAATCTGAAAAAGGTGAGTAGTGGGTACAATATTGAATTTTGTGCCCCTACAAAATTTTAGGGAGTGCAAGTGCACCCACTGCACCCCCTGTTCCCAGCCCTTGCCAACACCAGTTGTGAAGTGGACACAAAGACACACACACATACAATGGGCTTCTTTCATTTTCTGTCTACCAAATCCACTCATATGGCTTTGGTCAACCTGAGGCTATAGTAGAAGATATTTGCCCAAGGTGCCATACAATGGGACTGAACCTGAAGCCATGTGGTTGGGAAGCAAGCTTCTTACCACATAGCCATACTTGCATGTATGAAAAATTATTTGAAAAACTGTAATGAAAGACATTTGCATTTCAGGAACAATGTACTAAAGTTGCCTTCATTTAAGGATGTGATCTGTGAGAGTTTTGACTGCTATTTTCAGCAGGCCGAATTGGTGACTGAATTGTTGTGTGCGTTTACCAAAGTCTGACTTGACTTAGGGTAAAAGTGTTTATGAATTTGCAATAGATTCAATACTTCTGTCCTGTGTAAATATATAGATTTCTGACAAATCTAAAACATGTAAAAGAAATCTGTAAAATTATGCAAAACACAACAAACCTGTTATGGCATAAAAGACACACTGGCTAATCAGCTGCACCCAATTTCAACAGCACATATTTGGAAGTAAAAGGATTTTAGTTCATTAAAGCATGTAATATTTAACACAATCTGACATTACAAAATATTACAGAAGTACTTGAGCTATAGCAGAAAACATTACTCATCATCATCATCATTGTCATAACTTAATGTCCATTTTTCCATGCTGGCATGGGTTAGATGGTTTGACCAGAGCTGGTAAGCCGGAGAGCTGCTCCAGGCTCAAGTTGTCTGTTTTGGCTTGGTTTCTCTGGATGGATGCTCTTCTTGATACCAGCCATTCTACAGAGTCTACTAGATGTCTTCAATATATCACCTGCACAGGTGCCCTCTTATATGTCACTGGCACAAGTGCCTTATACGTGTCATCAACATGGGTGCCTTTTACCTTTCATAGGCACGGGTGACTTTCATGTGTCACCAACAAGAGTGCCTCTTACATGTCTCTGGCACGGGTGCCCTTTTATGTGTCATCAGCACAGATACCTTTTATGTGTCTTTGGCATGGTTATCTTTTACATGTCATACTGGCACAGGTGCCTTGTAAGTGTCACCGACACAGGTGCCTTTTACATGTCATCAGCACAGGTACCTTTTATGTGATAATGGCACAGGTGCCTTTTACATGTCACTGAAATGGGTGCCTTTTATGTATCACTGGCACATGTGACTTTTTTGTGTGTCACCAGCATTGGCCACAACTACAATTTCATTTAGCTTGACATGTCTTATCAAGCACAATTGCTAGAAGTCTCAATCAAAAATAAGTCAGGCTAGGAGAAGAGACTGTGTGGATTAAAATTAACTTATAGTAGTGAGCATCAGGAACAAATTTAGTTGATGGGCATCCCTACTTTGCATAGAGGACCCAGGGGGATTTTTTTGAGACATATTTTTTGAAAAGGATATAGAAAGTGTGTCTTATAAACCATCAAACATGGTATATTTTGAATTTTTAGCATTCGGTACACTCTGTAAAGTGGTTGGCATTAGGAAGGGCATCCGGCCATAGAAACTACAACAAAACAGACAGCAGAGCTTGATGTAGTCTTCTGACTTGCTTGTTCCTGTCAAACCACCCATCCCATACCAGCATGGAAAATGGACATTAAAGGAGGAGGTGGAGAAGGAATAAGGTTTTTTTTTTTGTGTGTGTCTCTCTCTCTTCATTATTTTATGTATTCTAGCAAAATATTCTCATTTTAATGGCAGTAAGTGTATTTCAGATAAATTATGAAGGTGTTTACAGATAACTAAAACAGTTGAATGTTAGACTGCAGATTGTAAAGGCCACTGGTTCAATCTCATGTTTTGATATGTTGATGTGATTGTGTTTTGTTCTTCAAATTATTACTAATTGAAATCTCTATTGTTTCACATCAAGTGATTTTTTTTTTGTGTTTTTATTTTTATTTATTTATTAATTTTGATCACAGGGGTGGCTGGGCGGTAAGAATTTTCCTTCCCATCCAAATGGTTCTGGACTCAATCCCATTGTGTGACATCTTGAGCAAGTGTCTTCTGCTACAGCCTTAGGCTGACCAAAGCCTTGTGAGTGGATTTGGTAGAGAGAAACTGAAAGAAGACTGTGGTATATATTTGTGTGTGTGTGTGTGTGTGTGTGTGTGTGTGTGTGTGTGTCTGTGTCTGTGTTTGTCCCCCACCATGAATTGACAATTGGTATTGGTGTGTTTACATACTGTAACTAAACAGTTTAGCAAAAGAGACTGATAGAATAAATACTAGGCTATAAAAAAAAAGAAAAAGTACTAGGATCAATTCATTCAACTAAAACTCTTTAAGATGGTACCCCAGTATGGCCACAGTCTAATAACTGAAACAAGAAAAAGATAAATGATATAGATATCAACACAGAACCATCATTGTAATACAATTAGGGCAGTAGAAAGCAGAATCAACAGAACTTGAGATAAAACCCTATTTCATTACATGCTTTTAAATTTGCAGGTCAGCCTTATTATTCATCCTTCTAGGGTCAATGAACTGTTAGTCAAATACTTGTGTTGATGTAATCAACTGCTCACCTCCGACCAAATGGTGTGGCCTTGTGCATATGTGTTTGTAAATTAGATTGTGGTTGACGATGCTCTGGCAAGCGCTGAAATGTTGGCATTTGCAGAAACAGAAGCTGTGATCTCAGTTTGGAAGGCATGTTTTTCTTGGTGGTATAAAGTCAGCTCCCTCAACACTGCACTCCTCCCTCAGTTGAGGGGTCACGTCTTGCGAGTTGCTTGGTGACCTCACTAAAAAGCACCTACAATACTCTGTGAAGTGTTACCTAAAAAGCACCTACAATACTCTGTGAAGTGGTTGGCATTAGGAAGAGTATTCAGTTGTAGGATCTATGCCAAAGGAAGCAGATATTGGAGTTTAGTGCAGACCTCTGGTTTGTTGGTTCCTGTCAAATCATCCATTCCATACCTGCATGGAAAATGGACATTAAATAGTGATGGTAATGAATGATGATTGTTTCTTTGATGGAGCTACTGTTCTGAGCCAAGCAAATACCAAGATGAGGCATCTGGACTGTTGCCAGACACTCATAGTTCTCTACCAATCAGACAAAGCAACCATCTCAACCCTTGCATTCTTAAAAAAAGGTTAGTAATAAGCAAGTCAATTGAATCAACCCCAGTTCTCAACTGGTACCTATTTTATTGACCCTTGAAAAGATGAAAGGCAAAGTTGACCTTGGTGGAATTTGAACTCGGAATGTAAGGACAGATGAAATACTGCCGAGTATATTGCCCAGTGTGCTAACGATTTCGCCAGTTTGCTGCCTTATTACCAAAAAATAATAACTAAAGCAAGCTGGCAGAACCATTAGCACATCATACTAAATGCTTAGTGGAGTTTCTTCTGGCGTCTTACATTCTGATTTCAAATTATGCCAAGGTTGACTTTGTCTTTCATCCTTTGTGGATTGATGAAATAAGAATTATCATCAGTAAATTACATCATATACCAATTGTATTGTGTGTAAAGATATGGTCCAGTGACACATAACTGGCACCCATGCTGGTGGCTTGTAAAAAGCACCCTTCAAACATTGGGCCTCGTGGAGGCAGTGATAAGTGACCAAGGCCTTTGGTGATATGCTGTGCTTGAGATGACCTATCAAACCAAGTGAAATCATAGTCATGGCCAATGCCAGTGTCACATAATTGGCGCATAAAAAGCACCCAATACGCTCTTGGCATTCAGAAGGGCATCCAGCTGTTGAAACCATACCAAATCTGACTGGAGTCTGGTGCAGCTCTACAGCTTACCAGTTTCAGTCAAACCGTCCAACCCATTCCAGCATGGAAAGTGGATGCCTAATGTTCATGGTGACTGATGATAGCCTTCCCTCAAATTTGATCATTGTCCTTGCGGCAATTTATTTATAATAACCTTGTAACCAATAACCAGAATGTTAGTAACATCTCATTGTTCAATAGTAGGCCTTTTTGTTTGCTAGTACCATATTCCTGGCTATGTCTGTTTCATTTCAATCAGGCTTTCCTTTGACTGCAGTTTGACCACACGTTATAAAAACAGAATTCTTATCTGCTAGAATATATATAGAAAGAAAACATTGTGAAAGTTGCCAAGTATCCCAACAAAGATTTTTTAAATTTAATTTATTCTTTGTTATTGTATCCTAAAATTGTATGACCTCTCTGGAAAGTCTTATCTTTAGGAATTTTCATAGAAAAAGATTGGTGTAGAAATTCTTCAGTTTGTTTTGAATTCATTTACTCCTGCATCTCTTGAAATCACAACTACAGATCCTATCTCCATATTCCATATTTTTGTTATTTTTATCCCAAGGTCATTGTATTAAGAGAGATGTTTGACTTTCTAACTGAAGTGTCTTAAATACAAACTTTATCATTGAAAAATCACTGCTTCCTTTGAGATAGTCAGTGTGATTAGCTCCTATCTTTTCGGGCAGAGTAACAATGCATTTTTTAAATATTTACTGGATATTTACTGGTACAGCATATATTTGCATCGCTTTTCATATGTGAGAATTATTAAGTGTTGATGGACAACCACCTTGACATAAATCTGTAACTTGCTGCTATAATAGTTTTAGAGATAAACTAGTAAGTTGGACACCATATGTAGCGAGATTTGAATTTGGACACCATACAAAGAAAGCTCTCTGCCATTCCAACTTGTTCTTAAATTCAGATTGTCTTTTCCTAAACAAATTTTCGACTTTTCAATTTACATTCAATAAATATTTTCGGTGACACCACAACCATTTACTGTATGTGTGTGTGTGTATGTGTGGTGTGCGTGCAGGTATGTGTGTTTGTTACAAATAAAGAGCCAGGTAGGAAGGGAACTCACATTTTAAGATCTTTTGTTGTAATAATAATAATAATAATAATAATATTTTTATTATTAACAATAACAATAATATTTTATTATTAACTATAATAATAATAATAATAATAATATTTTATTATTAACAATAACAACAATAATAATATTTTTATTATTAACAGTAACAATAATAATATTTTATCATTAACTATAATAATAATAATATAATAATAATAATATTTTATTATTAACTATAATAATATTAATAATAATAATGATGATGATAATGATATCTTATAATGAACTTCAATTGTTAAAATAATAGCAATGATAATTTAAAATAAAAACGAATGGCTAATGATGATGATGATAAATCTTTCTAATTAATAATTGCTCTGGATAATGATTACCGGTAGCTTCTGAAGAGCACTGACTTGGTATCAGCAGCAGGTTCTATTCTTGTTGCTACCTGTTTGTTGTCAGCAGTAATCACGCCACCTTTTTCGTTGAAAGCAACAACGACAGTAGCAGGCAACGGCGGCGGTTGTAACAATAGTAAGTTGGTCGCTTTTCTATGTTTTATTAAGAGGGAAAAGTTGAATTGTTCCGATCTGTTTTTGATAAAAAGGAAAAGAAAGAAAGCATCATATATATATAATATATATACATATATGTATAAACTTCACAGGTCTTTTTAGCTTTCCGTTTTTTCCATCTCGCACTGACTGAAGCTCAATATTTTTCTATCTTTCTCTTCCCTTTTTGGTGCCTGTTTCTCCTTCTCTTACTTCCTGTAACCACACACACATTATATATATATACAGAGTCTATCGCTTTAATTTGTATGAATACGAAAAGTACCAAAGACAAAAGCGGGGAAAACCTGCGTAGAGGGGAATGAAAGCAAAAGGAAAACAAAAGCCAGAAATCAGTCTTATTGAAACAGCTGTTTCTCACTCTCCGTGGTATAAGGTTTGGCCGTGTTATTTTATTTTCATTTACACATACACTGATTTCATACATACATTTTATATATAATATATAATATAATAAAAAATATATATATATAAAGAAAGCTAGTTTGGTAGAATCAATGGTATGTGTGCATGTTTGTATTATTTTCTATTCAGCTTTTAATCTGATTGGGACAGTGTAATCGTCTTTAATAATAATAGCAGCACTCTTCCTAGTTTTACTACAGGATACCTTCAAAAAAAAAAAATATCTGAATTATATTATATTTCCAAGGATAATCACACACACATACATATATATATATATATTATACACGCATTTTTTTTTAAAAGATATATCACCACCTTCTTTATTTCGTATGCCTTGGAACCTGTATTTCTCCTCTGAACAAAAGGATAGGAGCAAAATCGCATCGACGAAAAACGCTGTGGTATTTAATTTTCTTGAGATATTAATTAATCGTTATTATATAATAGGGGCACTTTGGTCTTTTTTTGTCTTTTTCAATGTTTTAAGGGACATTTTGTTTTCTCTCCGTTGTCTCTTTCAACAACTGCATTTGTCTGCACACGTGTACTATTATTATTATATTATTATGTCTTTGGCCTGATCCTCCTACTTCGTGGATTTCCCTTAACGTTTATTCAACCTCAAGTATGTATGTAAAAGTACATCTTAATAATTGATTCCTGTTGTTGTTTATTATTATTTTTTTTTTCATTCCTTGATTTTGGTTTGGGTTTTTTTTTTCCTTTTTACCTCTTTTGCTAATGAAACTGATTCATGTTTATTCTCGTGTGTGTGTTCATACATAATACACACACATCTAAATATATATCTAAATATATATAATATATATCTAATATATAATATATATATTTAAATATATTTATATATATACATATATGTGTATATACACATACATTATATATATAATATATATATATATATATATATATATACACACATACATTATATATGCACACAGATATACATACATTATATACACACAGTTATACATACATTATATATATACACAGATATACAAACATATTCATACATATATATATATATATATATAAACGATTGATCAGCACAATTTATTATACTTGATAGAAAAAACGAAAATAATCTCGCCATATATATATATACTCACATATATACATACACAAGGTGTATAAATAGTTTTCTTTTCCAGTTTCACGGATATTACATAAACTGATCGACATTCAAAACAGATTTCAGAAAACTATGACTAATAGTTTTCTTAAAGAATCCGCTGTGTCAGTGAAAACTTCGCGAATTGATTGAACAACATAAGCCATTATTGTTTTCTCCTCTGGGTTATTATTATTATTATCTTCTTTGTTTAGAAAGACTGTAAGGAAGGTGAAAACGCGTATCCGTAATCTCTAATTCCATTTTTTTCTGGAGATTCGAATTCGATTTAGAAATTCTATTTCCCCGACAACCTGGCTCGTAGCCTGATCAATTCCCCCATTCATAATATTGTCAATATAGGAAAGCTAGACATTTTTGTTATTGACTTGTCATTGTATAGTAATGGTAGTAGCTATGATAAAGAAAAGCAGCAATAAACGGTTAGCAAATGAGAGCATTCGTATGTGAATCGAGGGATTGTTTTCTTACAAGACCATAGATATGAAATGGTGTGTTACATGTGAAACTTACAATCGCTCACATCGCCTCTGGGCCACCTAAAACACAATTGACTGATTCACATTGTGAATTGATTTGCCAACTGTGGACGATCTAGACAGGTAGAGATATTAAATATTTTCCAATTTAAAAATTTATTTTTATTATTATTTATTTATATATTTGCAATCCGAAAAAAAAAATCGTTTTGTTTTTGGGGGAATTTCAAGTAGCAGATATTGTTTTTATTTCTCTTGATTTAAATAATGTTTGGATATGTAAACGAGATAAAAAATTAAAAAATTCAATACACATAGTAGTGTTTATTTATTTGTTCGACGCTGATTGATGATTCACCCCATCTCTTGGAGTTTTCGTTCTGAAGGTTCGCATCTAACCAGGAAACTCTGAGTAGTGATAGAGGGTGAATCATCAAATTCGAATACACATATTTTAGTAATGTATATAATTTATTTTTAAAATAAATAAATAAATAACCCTTAATTTTTCTCTCCGTTCTCACAATTAAAATTTTTTTTATCAAATTACATTGCTGGATAAATACTAATAACAACAATAATTACTACAGTAATGAAAATCTTTTAAGAAATATAAATAAAAACGATGTTTACTAATAAGATGTGATATTGTACTGCAGCATGGAAGGGCGATAACTCCTTGTGTAGAGGAGGTATGGGTGGGCTGGACAAACAATAGTTTCATGGTAAATATGTCTGAAATACGAGCTTAGAATTTTCATCCATTTCTGGCTTTTTTTCGTCGTCTTCTTGCTGTTATTATGCAAAGGTAAGCTTTCAACAAATTATGGATACGAATCACGTTTTCGAATACCAGTTGACAACCATAAAACGTCAACTACGTCGTTAAATGTCTTTAAGGAAATGTATAAACGTCACTAATTCTCTTGCACTTTTTCCTATTTTCCCCAGACACAAAGTCTCGCTAGACTTTTTTTAATATTTTATTTTACTAATTGCTTTAGATTTTCACATAATTTAAGTTTTCAGAAAGGCAATTTTGTTTTTCTTCTCGCAATCGCCTGGGCAATCAGTTCGTTTAAATTGTTTACCTCAATCGGGTCAGTTGAATTTAAAAGCGTACACATCCTCTCTGAAGATGGCTCTTTGACACTACTCGCTTATTTATGCTACCAGTCCTTCCTATATTAATCTCTACAACCCTTCCTCGTGATGCTTTGTTTCCATACATTAAGCGACTTTCTTAAGGTGCCCTTTTCTATGACATTAAGACAAATATAAATTGCTTAAAAAAAAAAAAAAAGTACTTGTTGACTCACTCCCTTTCACTTCGTTTCATAGTGGGATGGGGGTCGAAATGTTTACATTTAATATTTTACTTATATTTCGTCGTTTTTATTTTATTTCAGTTTAGATTTTGGCGTAGGATGTTTGTGCCATAATACCAGATCACTAATAACTTCCGAAATTGTATTTATAGCTAACATTACGATAGATTAGAAGCCGTTCCTTACTGGCTTGTAGGTCGTGTGTTTATGTATATCCCACTTGTTATTTTGACTCATTTTTGGTAAGGAGTTACGTTTTCTTTAATTCCTCACTCGTGATAGGAAAGACCAAATTGTCGAAGACACCGTTGTAGGAGGAGAGGTGGGGGTAACGAATGTTGTCTCTTGAAGGATGTTTCCGTTTTTTTTTTGTGGTGGGGGGGGAGAAAGATACCTTCAAATGAATATTATATGATTCGGGTTAGCAGAAAATTTTTTTATCTGCTTTTTGGACGGACATTTGTGAGGGGAAAATCTTTCCTCCTATTAAATAATCTTGTGTTTATTATACCCCATTCCCAATTTCTATACATATTTACTATTTACTGCAAATTGCTGGTAAAGAATATACGTTTCAATAATAAATCTTCACAATATATATTTCCTTTTGGAGTAATTCGACTTGAGTGTATTTAGTCCCCTTTTGTTTTTCCAAATTCTGCCCGCGTAGTAAAATGTATATTATTTATATAAATGTTAGGTTTTATGAAGGAATCTCTCTATAAAAATTCTTTACGTTTGTGCATTATGTTGAAACACTTCCTGATATATGTATGTAATTACTTTTTCTTTAATTGCGCTCTCTCTCTCTCTCTCTCTCCTCTCTCTCTCTCTCTCTCTCTCCGAACCTTCGTTTAGTCCTGCCAACAGGACCACCAACGATCAGATTCTCTCCCGCTGGTTTGCAGGTGGTGAACCTGTCTTCATGGCTCTGAGCGGTCTACAGGGTGGCATTCAATATAATATAATGAAATTATTGTATACAGTGCTCAGGTGCACCACAACTTGTCAGAAAGTGCATATAAAGTACATGCAGTAATGTTATTTATTTTTCTCTATTAAATACTACTTGGTATTTTGTATGTATGTGTGTAAATGTGTGTATGTTTGTGATGAATATGTGTGTGCATGTAAATGTGAGTGTGTGTGCACACACATATTCATCACAAACATACACACATACATACAAAATACCAAACTTATCCGAACTCAAGAATGGTATGTCATGTGAAATTAAAGCCCATAAACATTGTATGTCAACAACATTTGCTCTGCGTGTCTATCACGTTTTTGAGATATTTGGTTGCACTTGGGAAAGGCTATTGAATACAACCTAACGCTGGCTAATATCTTGCTTCTTTCAGATTGTGTAATGTTCCATTCTATGTAGCTGCTAGTGCGATCCATTTTTTCACTGTTACCAAGTAACCCGCAGTCTGTTGTGTCTTATTTCCAGTGTGAGGATTTCCATTTTAAGCGACAGGATTTTCCATTTGGAGTAATTTATTTCCATACCCCATTTTTTTTTTTCAATCAAGTTGATATTTTTCATGACAAATTCCAGGAAAAGAGTGGTGGTTAGCAGGCAATCTTGCTCTAGACCTATGAGCACTTGAAGCTAATCCATCAGCTGGCCATCCCATAAGCAATGTATACATGATGTTCATGTAAAGCTCCTCTTTGAAGTTGCTTCAACCTTTTGAGTGCATTTATATGTATGTATGTGAGCGTATATACGTGTGTGTACATACATACATTCATGCCCCCATCCCCTCTCAAAAGAGTTTTTCGTCTTGCAAGTACTTGGTGACCCTGTCAGTGCAAGTGCCACTTAAAAGCACCTGGTCCACATTGTAAAGTGGTTGGTGTTTGGAAGGGCACCCAGCTGTAAAAACCTTACTAAAAATGACCTTGCTTGTGCTTGTGCCATGTAAAAAGCACTAAGTCCACTCTGCTGGGTGGTTGGTGTTAGGAAGTGCATCCAGCTGTAAAAATCCTGCTAAACCAGTTACAGAAGTCTGGTGCAGGCTTCTGTCTGGCTAGCTTTTGTCAAACCGTTCCACCCATGCCAGCATGAAAGGAGGACATCAAATGATGATGATGAAGCGGTGAACTGGCTGAATCATTAGCACATTGGACAAAATTCTTAGTGGTATTTCTTCTAGCTCTTTACATTCTAAGTTCAAATCCCACGGGGATCAACTTTAACCCCACCCCACCCCACCCACCCACCTAGCACCAGTATTCCTGGTGTGTGTGTGTGCATCTGTATGTATATATATATATTATATATATATATACATATACATACATACAATCCAATGTTGGCTTTGTTTACATTTCATTCTGCTTGTTATTCTGTCTATTTTAAGTTTTGTTGCATTATATGGCTAATATTTAAAATGTGAAATTCATTTTATAAAACTACCTCCTGATGATGATCTGCACAATGTATATGTGCTTTATATACACACAGACACACACACATATATAATGTAATATATTGTAAAGAAGTTAATTTATAAACCTATAATTTTTGTTGTACAAGAGTGTATATTTGACAAAGAAGCTTGATTTCCACCTGGTTGTGTTTTATTGTCAAATGTCAACCAATAAGTAATTCATTCTTGATATGTCTTGATATACAGTCTGAATAGAGAGTGTGTGTATATATATATATATATATATTTAGAGAGAGATATATATACACACACACACTCACATACCACTGGCTGGTGCATTGGAGCCGATCGAGAACCAAGTTGAAATTCCAGTTTTTCAATTGTCATCCCTCATTCCTTTCTTGACAATAGACATTGATGTTTGGTGTGAATTTCTGGTTTCAGTTTGTTGGCTAGTATTTTACTCATGTTACTCATCATCGGTGACTTTAGACCCCTTTCCCTGGTAATGTTCCTGTATAGGTCCTTTTGTATCCTAAAAGACAGTATCACTTTTTGTACAAAAGATTGAGTTTTGAATTTCTGTTTCACTGGCAATCCTGGATGTTTCTACTCCATATTTTGCCTGTTGAATTCTCCAGAAAAAGCTTCGTCTTCATCATTGTAGTGGTCAAGTAAGTGTTGGTAGGTCTCTACACAATTGCGTTTATGTGCTCTTGTAAGCTCCATTGGCAGACCTTACAAAAGTGAAGCTAGCTGTGAATGATTTTGTATGCAGAGAACATCCCACCTCATCAATGGTTGTTTGTCAGTTCACCAGAATCATCTCAAGTTGGTTGAATTGACACGTCAGTGGTGGAGGTTGGTTGGCATCCTGCTCCCTCTTCATGCTTCACGCTTGTCCAGCCATTTTTAAGCTTTTCGAGCCCCTCGTACACACTTCTATATGGCAGAGTGCTGTCTTTATATTGTGCTTAAAGCCTGCAAAACATTTCAAGCTTGAGAAATCAGGTCACTGACCTCTGTTCTTCCTTGGTGCACACAGCCAGCAGAGCAACCAAGTTTACTCTGTAGCACAAGAAAGAAAAAACTGGAGCAATCAAGGTCAAACCTTGGTTACATAACTACAAGAGTGCCATCTTTTAGCATGTGTGCCCTGAAGGCTGTGTGCCAACCTTAAGAAAGTTTTGGTAAAAATGCAGCTAATTTTCTACATTCTCGTGTGTTTACCCTTATCTTGACATCATATGATGGTTACAAATGAGCATCACCATCATACAAATAATGCTGTTAATTTCTAGCCTCCTGTGAAAAACACATCTGGCCATAGGGAAATATTATCTTACCTGGAAATGGGTGAGTGTTGGTGACAGGAAGGGCATCCAGCCATAGAAAATCTGCCTCAACAAAATTCTATCTGTTCCCTACAAGCATAGAAAAGCAGATGTTAAAATAAGATATATATATAGTGTGTTCTGTTATGAACATCTAAGAGTACAAATAGAGCTCGTTCACCCTTAGAATTCCCGAATAGCTGCTAGTATTCCTATGGTATGCTACCAATTCTAGTCTTAGGTATTCTTCGTGTGTGAAAATAAAAAGTAAAAGAGTCAAAAGGAAAAATAAGTACGGCTAGGCAACTTTTTAATCTGATGATATATATGTGTATGACTAGGGATGCAACTTTGAATGGCGGTGCCCCAACATGGCCACAGCTCATGAGCTGAAACTAGATAAAAAAAAATATATAAATAATGTGTGTTATGCTTGTCTTCATTTTTGCACCTGTTTTTATCATGCCAGCATGACTTATGCAGGGTCTGCAATATTATGACTCTTATTATGGGCCGATGCCAGCGCTGCCTTGGCTGGCTTCTGTGCCGGTGGCACGTTAAAAGCACCAACCGATTGTGGCTGATGCCAGACCCCCCTGGTACCTGTGCAGGTGGCACGTAAAAAGCACCCACTACACTTGCGGAGTGGTTGGCGTTAGGAAGGGCATCCAGCTGTAGAAACACTGCCAGATCAGACTGGAGCCTGGTGCAGCCTTGGCTTCCCAGACCCCAGTCGAACAGACGTTAACGATGATGATGATGATTTCATGTGAAGAATGGTGCACAGTCTCCTTCAGTGAAACTTCTGAAAATTCAGGACCCAGAAAGATTTTATAATTGCTTTTTCATTTTACTTAACCCTTTAGTCTACTTGGTTTGTGTTCAAACTGGTGAGATCTGGCCTCACACATCTACCTTCTTTCTAAAGCATCATTCTAAAAGTATACCATTACATCATTGAAATCTCAAAAGCTACAAGATAGTGCATAATTAATTCCAAATAATATGAATGAATAAATGTTACATTTGACACAATAATTTAAATGCTAACTTATACCAGTGTCACAAGAAGTAGCGCCCTGTACATTCTGTAAAATGGTTGATGATAGGAAGATTACCAAGCTGTAGAAACCATGCCAAAATAAACATTGGAGCTTAGCACAGTTCTCCAGTTCGTTGGATCCTTCAAAACTACCCAACTTACATCATCGTGGAAGATGATGATGATACTATTCATCAATTACTGTAAATCCTCGAGTATATTCTGCCCTTATGTATAATACAATGGGGATTTTTAGGAGGCTGTGCCTCTGAAAAGTCTAAATCTTGTGTATAATACGCAACCCTTCTCTAACTTGAGTCAAACAAACACTTCCACGCATGCATAATACAATAGTGGTGATGTTCTTAACTGTTATATGGGAATGTAAATATGTTTTCAAATTGTTTTTGTTACAGGTTATTCTGTGTTCTGAATATTTTTATTTTAATAAATGTTGCTTACTGCAAGTTATGGATGATTCTTCTATGACTTCATTGCTTTCAGGCTTAGCTTAATGTATTTTCGTGCCCGGCATCACAAAATGCATCTGAATAAACATTGCCGGACAGCAAATAGCGACTCAGACATTGCTAAGAAAATATTTTTCATTTTTGACCTTGTATATAGTACGCACTAGGGATTTTGACCTTTTAATTTTTGGAAAAAAAAGCGGATTATACTTGAGGATTTATGGTATACATATATATACACATACGTATACATACATACATATATATATATGTATATATATATGTGTTT
>NC_043014.1:13724157-13797043 GCF_006345805.1 Octopus sinensis | reverse complement strand
TATAGAATGTATAATGTAGTATATGTATATATGTATATATGTATATATATAGTATTATATATGTATGTATATATATATATATATATGTATATGTATATATGTAGGTATATATGTATGTATAGATGGATGTATATGTGATGATATGTATGATATGTATATATATATATGTATGTATATATGTATGTATATGTATGTGTATGTAGATGTATATGTATATATATATATATGTGTATATGTATATATGTATGTATATGTATGTATATGTATATTGTATGTGTATATGTATGTATATATGTAGTTTATGTATCTGTATATGATGTTATATGTATATATATTGTTATGTATATATATGATATATATATGTATATGTATGTATATATGTATAATATATGTATATATGTATATATATATGTATATATGTATAGTATATGTATTTATATATGTATATGTATATTATGTATTTATATATGTATATATGTATATATATATATTATATATATATATATGTATATATATATATATATATATATGTATGTATGTAATATATATTGACATGAAACTAGAATGTTTCATGTCTTCTGTGCAAGCGTATGCCAGAAATATGTCCCAGAGCACAAGGTCAAAACAAATAGGAGCAAGATTCCAAGAGACAGGAAGATCCCATGAAACGACGGACGAAGGTTGCAAATCGTCTCAACCTACATCCCAAAAGTAGCAAAACGTCCCGCCTAAAAACAACACTGATGGAGATCGAAAAAAGGCTGCAACAATCCTATGTGAAGGAGAAAGCAAACAAAGAAGCCTGGGTTATAAAAAATATTAAATCAAACCCAAAGGCCTTCTTTCATTATGTGAAAGAAACAGTCTCAGTGCAATACAAGATAGGACCCCTCCTCCAAAAGGATGGCTCCCTCACAGACAGTCCAACTAAGATCAGTGAGATACTGAATGACCAGTTCAAAAGTGGAACACAGACAAGTGAACGAACCAGTGGACTTCTTTGCCACCTCACCTATAACCCGCGAGGCGGTTACAATAGAATGTATTGACATTAGCGAAAAAGATGTCCTACTAGCCATAGATGAAGTGGACACAAACTCAGCTGCTGGTCCAGATGGTTTCCCAGCCATCCTCCTCAAAGCGTGTAAGCATGCCCTGGCAAAACCCCTCAAGATTCTCTTCCAGAGCTTTCTTGCGAATGGCAAACTGCCAAGCAAGCTGAAGGAGGGAATAATATGCCCAATACCTAAAGGGGGAAGTAGAGCAGATGCCAAAAACTATAGGCCAATCTCTCTTTCTTCACACATCAGCAAAGTCATGGAACGGATAGTCAGAAAGAAACTAATCGCATTCCTTGAGGAAAATAACTTGCTGAGTGATACCCAGCATGGTTTTCGACCAGGTAGGAGCTGCCTGACCCAGCTCTTACAACATTATGACTGGGTGTTGAGGCAGTTACTCAACAAATCAAATGTGGACGTAATCTACCTTGATTTTGCAAAAGCTTTTGACGAGGTGGATCATGGTATGATATGCCACAAACTTCATGACCTCGGCATAGCTGGAAAACTTGGAGTGTGGTTACATGACTTCCTAAACGATAGGAGTCAGGCAGTAGTGGTTAATGGAGCCACCTCTATGAACACACAAATAGTAGTGGTGTTCCACAGGGAGACCACTGCCATAGTAGCTAGTAGACGATACCAAAGTCTCGCAGAAAATACAGAACCCCAGCGATGTTGCACACCTGCAGCAGGAGTTGGACTCAATCTACAGATGGTCTGAGGATAATAATATGCAGTTTAATGCTGAAAAATTCCAGGCCCTGCGCTACCAGCATCCAAAACTGAATATTAAACTTACAGGATACACCGGTCCACAGGGAATTTCAATCCCAGAGCCTAAGTCTGTGAGGGACCTGGGTATCGACATGAGTGATGATACCTCTTTCCAAGTGCACATTACCAGGATGGCGACAAAGTGCAGACGACTGGCTGGGTGGATCCTAAGAACATTCAGAACCAGAGATAAGGAAACTATGATGGTCCTCTGGCGGACATTCGTCCTCAGCTGCCTGGATTACTGCTCACAGCTATGGTCACCCACCAGTGTAAAATTAACAGCGGACCTTGAAGCAATCCAGAGAAGATTCACAAAGAAGATCGTCTCTTTGCAACAGCTCAGCTACTGGGAAAGGTTGAAACAGCTAAGACTCTACTCCCTGGAGAGAAGACGGGAGAGGTATGCAGTAATATATGTCTGGAAGATCCTGGAAGGAATTGTGCCAAATTTTGGCATTGTAAGCTACACCAATGCTAGAACGGGACGACACTGCGTAGTGCCAAAGATCCCAGCAATGCCATCACGCTTCAGGACCAGCTTCTGCAAGGGCCCACAGCTTTTTAATATTCTCCCAAAGAGTCTCAGGAACTTGCACAAAGTAGATGTAGCGGTTTTTAAATCAAAGCTGGACATCTTCCTGTCGAGAATCCCAGATGAACCTACCTCACGGCAAGAGGTGCAAATGAGAGTAGCTATATCAAACTGCATTCTTCACCAAGTTCCACATATTAGACGAGGTTCTTCGCAATGACAGTGTAGCACAAAACAGCGGTGCATCGGCATGGCCGCAGCTCTGAGCTGAAACTAGAGAAAAAAAAATATATGTGTATATATATGTATGTATATATATATATATGTATATATATATATGTATATATATACATATGTGTCAGGTCACTTTCGAGTGCTACTGGTAACATGTAACCCAGTACAACCCGTTACATGGTCGAGTCGTCAGCGACTAAACCGGCAACCCCACCAAGCTTGCTTGGTGAGGGGGGTGTTTATTGGACACCCTGCAGGATGTAAACAAAACCCGTCAAAGGGCGGAGGAACTCTTGGGAGTCAACGACCATCCAATAAATGTCTTAAGGATGTATCATGCGCAGGAACATAGAAATAATCGGACTGAATACTCGATTGCGCGGTTAAACCATTGGGAGTGAAGGACTCCTAGCTTTTATTAGGGCATCCTTCTTGGAGAAGATATCTGGGATAACTCCGACATAAAACCTGCGGCTCAGTGGTTACCGATGATGTTGACTTGTTCTTCTTTTCGGATTATGGCTACTGTTGCTTAGTGAGTGGGATTGACTCAGTGCACAGCCTTTCCTCACTTTACAAAAAAAATCTTCTTGCACAGGCATTGCACGATAACAACATTGATTAAGCTTCATGCAATGGCCATACTCGATAGCGAGGGGGCAGCCACCATATACATATGTGTGTGTATATATATATATATGTGTGTGTGTGTGTATGTATATGTATATATGTATGTATATATATATTTATGTATATGTATATATATGTATGTATATATATATTTATGTATATGTATATATATGTATGTATATATATATTTATGTATATATATGTATGTATATATTTATGTATATATATGTATGTATATATTTATGTATATATGCATATATGTACATACATATGCATATATGTACATACATATGCATATATGTACATACATATGCATATATGTACATACATATGTATATATTGTATATACATATGTATATATGTACATACATATGTACATATGTATATATGTACATACATATGTATGTATGTACGTATCTATATATGTACATACATATGTATATATGTACATACATACGTATGTATATATGTACGTATGTATGTATATACATGTGTATATATATGCTCAGAGAGTGTCACCACTAGAATATGAATAGCCTGGGCAAAGTTTAGAAAGCTTCTACCCCTACTATGGCAAAGGGTCTCTTGCTCAGAGTGAAAGGGAGATTTACGATGCATGTGTATGAACTGCCATGCTTCACAGTAGTAAAACATGGGCTGTGACTGCAGAGGACATGCGTAGGCTTGAAAGAAATGAAGCTAGCATGATCCGCTGGTTGTGTAATGTCAGTGTGCACACATGGCAGAGTGTAAGCGCCCTGAGAGAAATGCTGGACATAAGAAGCATCAGATATGGTGTGCAAAGAGAGACATTTGCGCTAGTATGGTCATGTACTGCAGATGGATGAGGAGAGATGTGTGAAGAAGTGCCACTCCCAAACAGTTGAAGGAATCTGGGGTAGAGGTAGACCCAGGAAGACATGGGATGAGGTGGTCAAGCAAGACCTTCAAACGTTGGGCCTCACAGAGGCAATGACGAAAGACCGAGATCTCTGGAGATATGCTGTGACTGCAAAGACCTGACACATAATGTGAGTTCATGGCTGTTTCTTGCGCCAGTTTCGCATAGCCCCAGCCCATCCAAAGTACCTTGGATTGCAGAACGACCTGCTGTGCTTACCTTGGGTTGTAGGGTGACCTGGTGTGCTTGAGACCTATTGAGTCAAGTACATCAACATCAAAATAAATATCAAATGGAAATTGTAGTTGTGATACCTGTGCCGGTGGCATGTAAAAAGCACCAACCAGTCATGGACCCTGCCAGCCTCTCCTGGCACGTAAAAAGCACCCACTACATTCACGGAGTGGTTGGTGTTAGGAAGGGCATCCAGCTGTAGAAACAACAGATTGGAGCCTGGTGCAGCTTCCTGGCCTCCCAGACCCTGGTCGAACTGTCCAACCCGTGCTAGCACGGAAAACAAACGTTAAATGATGATATATATATGTATGCATATGTATATGTGTATATATGTATGTATGTCTTTGTGTATCTATGTCTCTGTATATATATATATATACTGATATACCCGGTTATTCCTGGGAAGTGGTGCTTAGTCCTTGGTTCTATTCTCATAATGGTTTCACTAATCCAATAATACAAACCATGTAATCCTTAAAACGTTTTTTGTTTTTTTTTGCATTTACAGAGAATACTGAACTGTCTTGTACAGGATATTGTTTTTAAGAATTCCCAGTATGTTATGAATACCCAAATTGTAATAATATGAAATTAGTTACCTGAGAGTAAGAATTCAAATAAAGTAGGCCCGAAAAGGGCTTTAATGCATTCCCAGAGTATATAGATCTTTGAAGGAAATACTAATAATGTTAGTATACTAAAATCATGAAGCATGTTACATAATAACAGGCTAATCAGATATGAGATAACAATTCAAAGTAAATTACTCTGAAAAAGGGCTTTTGTGCATTCCCTGAGAGTATTACCCTCAGCGCTGCTAGTGTTGGTATATTTGTGAATAAGTCACTAACTGAAATAAGTGGAGCTATTGTTTAGTAAAATACTGTACTTGTTTAAGAGTTGTACTGGATAAATTGCAAAAATAACTCTAACATTTCAAATGCTGAGAAATAAGCATAATCAATTTGATTTATACCAAATGATTTAGGAAAATGAATGGTTTATTTCCCTTGGCTGATAATATGAAATATATTAGATATATATAAGTATTCCTTCCGAGGGCCCTATTATCAATATTTTTAGCCATCTACAACTTCACAAGCACACCCACAAACAGAATTTCCCACATATGTAGATGTATATATATATATATATATATATATATATATATATATATATATATATATATGTATGTGTGTGTGTGTGTGTAGATGTATAGGTATGTACATGTATGTATGTATATATATATATATGTATGTGTGTGTGTGTGTGTGTAGATGTATAGGTATGTACATGTATGTATGTGTATATATGTATGTGTATGTATATGTATACATACATATACAAAGTGCTTCCTTCAGTTTCTCTCTATCAAATCCACTCACAGGGCTTTGGTCAGCCTGAGGCTATAATACAGTGGTTCCCAACCTTTTCACTACCAAAGACCCTTTTTATCGAAATGAGTTTTCCCACAGACCCCAGGATATTGAAAGGTCTGTCAGCTTAACATATCCACAGACCCCCAGTACCATCTTTGTAGACCACAGGTTGGGAGCCATTGCTACAATCGAAGACACTTGTCAAAGATGCCACACTGTGGGACTGAACCTGGAACTATGTAGTTGGGAAGCAAACTTCTTACCACCACACAGCTATGTTGATGTAGTATATAGATTAGTATAATGTTTTTTTAACATCGTTTTCACCACAATTTGTTTTTACTTGTGAGGCGAGTAATTTCATTAGCTCACATAAATAAATTTCTTTATCATTGATATTACCAATGTTTCCTATAAATTATAATTCCAACAATTTGCAGCAAATTATTGAGATGAGATTTATCTATTGGACTTCTTAATGTTAACTTCAGAGAAATATTGAGTGCAACAGAGATGACTATATGAGTGAGAATGTGTGATACAAATGGAAAGATGGTGAACTGGTAGAATCGTTCGCATGTGGGGAAAAAATATTTAGTGGCATTTCATCTGTCTTTATGTTCTCAGTTCAAATTCTCGTGAGGCTGACTTTGCCTTTCACCCCTTTTGTGGTTTATAAGGGTCTTTTCTTCTTGGCTTTCACTTTTTGAAATTTTAAGATTAAGTGTAAATTTTCAAATTTGGTATATTGGTGTAATTTTTTATGCTAAATTTGATGTTTGCTTGTTCCAGTAAGAAAATGTTTAAAGTTTGATTATTTTTCTCCGAAACTGCTGGCCTTGTGGCAAAATTTGAAATTGGTATGTGATGCAAATGGATTGGTATGAATAATGCATGTCAGGGACACAAAAACAAAGTGGTGTGCTACACTTACTGAAAGTACCCAAGGCAGAGGGGATAAGCAGGAAAGATATAGGTGGAAGTAAAGACAGGTAGACTTGTGAGCATCATACTTCACAGGTGTGATACTGAATTAAGTGCTGTATTATAAAAGAGTTGTTAAACTGTTGGTGATTATAATTGATTCGTTTAAATTAACCGTTTTTTTTTGTTTTTTTTTATTTCAAGGTTCAAATCGGAATGCCATACTGGATTAACAATTAAACTTTGGGCGTCATTTTTGTATTGCCGATAAAAAAAAAAATAAATAAAAGAATCTGCAATTTATTATAAATTTGCAATCTAAGCAGATGGTGCTATATGGTGCACTTGCTTAGAAATATTTTGACTGTTGCTTTTAAAGAATTCATGCCTACTTATTATGAAGCCATGAGCGTAGACAAATTCTGTCTTGGATAAGAAGTACAGCATACAACTTGTGGATAGAAGAATCATTTGCTTCATAGGTCACTTTATACCAGAAGACAGCCATGGCATCTGTCTCCAGCAGTGACAGTTCTAGCAGCAGGGAGAAAGAGTGTAATCCACCAAACAACTCTCCTTCATCCAGCCCTGACCTTGGTCCATCTTTGCTGAGCAAAATTAACAGCCACTTAGATCATGAAACCGACCCAAATTTAGACCCAGACACGGATTATCATAACTTAGCAGATCCAGTCCTACTTGGACAAAGTGACAGTTTACTGGGACAGAATGATGGATTGATGCTTGATAGTGGAGATGACTTCACAGATGCTGAAGACGACTTGAGCCTACCAACAACCCGTGCTGTAGCTAAGTCAGAGATCACCAGAATGCTTCCTGCTGTATCTGAAGCTATAGCACCGGTAAGTCTGTTTCACTTGGCTCTTTTTTTCTTTTCTTTTGCACATATTTGCAGAGAAAGCTGTAAAAATAACCTAAACAAATGATTTTTTTTATTTTTATATATTTGTATTTTTATGTTTTCAATTAAATATTAAATAATACAATAATCTTAAAACATACTGAAAAATAACCTTTGATATATTTTAACTTTGTTATACAGCATGGGACTCCAAAGAAACAATGTTAGATTTGATCTTATTAGATGACAATTCAAGTTATTTTTTTTTTTCTCCATTTCTCTCTAGATTCAATAAATAGCTTAGAATTGTTGTTCTGTAAATGATTGTTTTCAATGAAATGAGAGAAAAATATGTCTCTTTAATCAGTAAAAACACTACGGAAGACATTAATTTCCAAGTATTGTGTTAATTAGAAACCTGATATTGTTAACGGCTGATTAGCTTTTTGTTTCAAAGAAAACACTCAAATACACATATGAGGTAAACTTTTCAGCTTAGTGAATTTATCAAAATAATGAAATAATTAAGGACTTAAAAATAATTATAGTGTATTGATATATGCTAAAATTTTAATGTAAATTATGTCAAAAAGGTCTAGGCAGGTACTCTATGGTATACTCGGTTGCATGGTCATGCAGCAAGTGTTAAATATGTGGGTTATGACCTATTAGTGTCCCTGTTTCTTTATTCAGTCTCTAGTACATGGTACATGTAATACTAATTACCATTAATTATAATGGGCCCTGTTAATCTAAGAGAAAATCAGTTTTGACATGTATACCTCAGTCAATCTGGTTGTCGACACTAATGTGACTTAGCACTAAAGAATCGTTTGGTTTAATTATGGACAGTAAGTAAAGTTCATCTCTTTACTTTCTAATGCTGTAAATTATTCAGTTGAGCAGAACTGAAGCCTCTTTATGTCATTCTTGTTTAGCTCAAAGAATTCTTATAAAGTGGTTATAAAATTAGGTCTCCTAAGTATATTTTTACATCAAATAGATTGCTTTGTGTAGTGTTAGCTTTTTTGTTGTCTTTGTAATGATTTTGTGGTGGGTGAAGCTATATCCATGGCCTTGACAGACCCTCTACTATTTGTGAGGTCAATGCAGTTGATGTTCTTGAAGAATTGCAAGTTGACACCTGCAGGAAAAAAACAGTGGATGGAACAAGTGACTGGTGTCCTTGGTAGAGAAGGGTTAAATGCAGGGGTTAGTGTTGAGCCTGGAAGGGTTAGACACAATATGGGTGATAAAAGGAAGAGCAAGGAGATTAAATGTATCTTTTTAAACTGATTTAATTCAGTAAAATATTTATGGTGCCTATGTGCAACAAGGTAGACTCAGCTGTTGAGAGTTTTGGAATCTCCAAGTAATTTTGCAGCTGTGTCATGACTTGCTGCATTTTGATGCACCTTAAAACCATGAAAAAATATACTTGTAAGAAGTAACTAGTCAATACATTGATGAAGGCATACTTTTGATTGCAACAACCATCTAAAAGAGCAGAAATGTTGACATGGAGCAGCAGGGAAGCTTTAGTCCTAACAAATGACCTCTATAGTGTAGATCAGTGGTTTTCAACCAGGGTTCCGCTAGTACAGTCCAGGGGTTCTGCAAGAAGTTACAAAAATGCTAAAATCGGCAGTAATTTTTAAATCTCCTGTGCAGATATGTGTGTATAAGACTATTAAATTATTGCACAGGGGTTCCTCGAGCCAGTGGAATGTTTCCTTGGGGTTCCGCTCCAGCAAAAAGTTTGAAAAGCACTGGTGTAGATGTTTCCAGTCCATTCTCTGAAGTGGTTAGTAACCGGAAGAGTGTCCAGCCAAGATAAACCCTAATTGTGTGTAAAGGACCGATACTTAGAAAGTAGAGAGGTTGTCAGGGGGAATGTCTGGTCATGTTCAAGAGCTGCTTGACTGTCATCAAAATATCACACCAACTCTCTTCCTTTCAGAGACAAAACACATCAAACACAATCCAGTCACCTCTAGAAACTTCTTTCTTCCTGTCAGGTACAAAACTTCAGGGTTGCCATCATCAATGTTGGTATGATGAAAGGTAGGTCTGCAGAGATTGTAGAGATGCTAGAACAGAGACTAGTAGACTTCCCCTCCATTTCACCCCTGTGAAATGGAAGGGAAGTCAGACCCCCATGAACAAGAAATTCATGTACAAATTCTTCTTGTTGGGGAAACAACACTAAAGTGATTGGAGCAGCCATGGATAAAGTAATTAAGGTAGTTAGAGTATGTGTCAATGAATAAGCTGAGACACAGCTTCCATGACAGTAACTGTTATTCCTGCATATTCATCACAATCAGAACTGCCATAAGTAATAGGACTGTTTATATGAGGCTCCCTTGCAGATTATCTCAACAAATGACAGTTACCTCATTATTGTGACTTTAATGAATTTGTTGGACAACACTATGATGGCTACTCCAGCATACATAGAGACCAAGGATATGGTACAAAGAATGAGGAGGAATTAAAGCTTTGGGATATCTTTGACACAAATGACCTAACACTAACTTCAGGAAACTGGTTATGTACCTGAGTACCCACCAGTCAGGTAAACACACAAACCACCAAACGATATAGACTTCATACTCACCAGGAAATAGGATAGACAACCAATTCAGGTTTGTGCCAGGACAGAATATCACTGATATACTCTTTCTAATGAGAGACTAATCTCGGCATTTGTTGACTTGGAGAAGGCCTTTGATAGTCCGATGGTGTAGAAGAAAGGCTTGTGAGAGCCTTGCAATGTGTGTACATAGATGCTATCACCAATATGAGTTAGCAATGACTTCAATGAAGAATTTAGCATACAAGCAGGTGTCCATTTAGGTTCACTTTTCAGTTTCCACTTCTTCATTTTCTTGACTATGACAGAAGAATTTAAAATTGACTGCTGACTGACTAGTGATTGAATCTGTTGAAGAATTTGTGAAGAAATTGCAAACTTAGATGCCATGTCCAGAAACAAGAGGCCTCAAGTGAACTCGAGAAAGAGAAAAGTCTTAGTTAACAAAAAGACACAACATAACTACCATCAGGAATGTAGCCATGCTTAATATGCAGAAAAGATGTAGGAAGGGGCTATCTACTGTGTACCAAATGCACATTTGGACAAGAGATGCAGTGAGATTGCTGGGTGACAGGCAACTAGGGCTTTGTATACACTAGATGAACAGAAGTGCTTAGTAGTCAGAGCATCTATGAAATATATTCTTTCAAATATTTTGAACTCTCCTTAAAAGTAATTGATAGTTTCTGGTTCTGTGACCCAATTAGCAAAGGAGGGACTTTTCTGGATGTACAGTACCTAGTGTAAGAATATGTTAGTAGAACATAAGGAAGCTATCATCTCTGCTGGCAAGAAGAGGAATGTGTCACCAAAATTGTTTGATAACTTGTGTGAAAAATGCAACGTTACATGGTAACAAAATGTAAGCATTGAATGCAGATGTGTGAAGAAATTGAGACTGCTGTCTTGGGTGGATGTATAATGTTCGTCGGTGTGTATGATGTAGCACAAGTAAGCTGAGAGGAAAAAATTTGGTGTAAATGGAATCAGATGTAACATGCAAGAGAGAAGACTGTACTGATACCAACATGTGATTTGTTTGGAGGATAACAGTTGGGTAAAAAATAAATTTTTCAAAAAGTACCAAGCAATCCAAGTAGAAGGAATCTGTGAAAGTGGGAAGTAATGAAAGCTGATCTTTGGAGTTTGAGTTTCATGAAGATGAAAAAGCATAACAATTAGCAAGACTGGTTGAAGAAACCCATGCAAACATGGAAAAGCAGACATAAATGATGAAAGGAAACGTGTAGCTGGTACACCTCTACAGTTTTTGTTTATCTGAACATTTTAGTAACACTTTCTGATAATTATTTAAAAGGAAAAAAAGAAAGAAAAACGTTTTAATGTAAATAAAATGTCTCTGAAACATAAAATAATACTAATGCAATTTGATTAAAGTGGTTTAACCATTAATACCATACACACAAACCTTGAAAGTAAACTCCCTCAAGTGATATACTAATCAAAAACTTTGAATTGTTTTCAAAAGCTAATGAAATCTCTGCAGTCTTTATATCGCCTTTCTAATCAATCATTGAGCAATAGAGTTTTTGATTTCTAGAAGTGGATATTGACCTGATCTTTCATGAAAATATCAACCATCATTTAGCTGATATCATTTTGTTTTCTTTTTCTTTTTACCACATTGTTAAATTTTGGTATTTTCTTTAAATAACTCTTTTTCTAAAGCTACCTCCATATTAACTTTTAACTTCAAATGTGTGTTTATTTCTACTGAGACCAAAACTAATAATCATCACTTACCAAAGAATAACTGTTCCTTTCTTAGCTAAGATTCAATGACATAAAAAGCAAATGCAATCTAAAGGATTTGCACATACATTCCATGTAACAGAAACAAAGTAATCAAAGATTCTCTAGAATATCAAAGCTATTTTTACCATGTTTGGTTCCTTTTTTTTTTTGTTTTTACTTTCCACTATATTTTTGCTCTCTAGGCTGTGACAATTCCAAGAATTTTCCTGGGTTTTTCAAAATTCTTCCTTTCCAAACCTACATGGCACATTAACTGCTGCAAACCATAATAAATTTTCAAATAAAAAGAGTTCTTTTAATTACTATTATTAATCAATAAAATAAAGTATCAGGGTTGTTGTAATCAATTGTTTCCCTCTCTGCTGCTCAAATTTCTGGGCTTGTACCTATGTTAAAGTTATTATTCATAATTCTGGATGACATCGCTATGACTGGCATATGAGAAAGGATTCACAGATCCTCCTTACACTTCCTTAGGGCTTACATTCTGCAGTTCTGTATATATAACAGATTGCTCAATTCAATGTCATTTTTGTCTCTTAGTTTTCTTATAAATACTGTATTTATGTGTAAGTTGCTTGATTTTATACTTGATTTTAATTGTAAAAACTGGGATGTATCTTATACACAGTAAAGCTGATATCCTGTTCAAATATGAAGAGAAAAAAATTTTGTACCAAGATTTAGCATTAAATTAGGGGTGAGACTTCTATACAAGTAAATATGATATATATTTTAATAAGTTTTATTAGCTATTTGTTATTATACTGGTCAGGTCTAGATTATGGATTTTGATTTATTCATTACATGTTGATCACACACACATGAAATTAATGTTTGATTTGATAACAATCTGAAGCAGTTGAGATATTGAAAAGGAATCTGGACCAATAGGGATATATGGAGCAAATACAGATATACACATATTCTTTTACAAGTTTCACTCATTGAACTGTGATCATGCTGGGAGCTGATCTATAAACCATAGACGTGAAGATCTTATATGATGCCAATGTCAGTGCTTAGATGCTTTATACACCCACATGCAATTACTGCAAATACAAGTGCACTGAATATACTGTTATGGTTTTGTGCACATATCCTTGCACAACTTGGTCCCTATAATTACACTCATACACACAACACTGGGGATTGTACATCAGTTGCCTGGTCATATCATTTATATGTAATTAAATTAGAGATGGAAGTTATTAAATCATTTAGGATTGCTGTAACAAGGTCATATACTGAGAGCTAGCTGGTAGTTTAATGGAGGGCAAGAGCTTGAAATGTTATTCTCTGTTCCTCTTGACAATTGAATTTAGCAAGACACTTCTATGAACATTGTGTTTTTTACCTCTTGTTTGTTTCATTCATTTGACCAGTTGTCAAACAAGAATGGGGGGGGGGCTACAAAGACACACACACATAGATATATATACACATATTTTTTTGTGAATTGTTTTTGACACAGATCATTACCAGTCTCTTTGGATTTTGAGTTTTACTTTATTTCTACATAACAAAATCAGAAAGAGAGATAAGTTTAAAATAAGCCTTAACCCTTTCGTTACCAACCCGGCTGAAACCGGCTCTGGCTCTGTAGTACAAATGTCTTGTTTTCATAAGTTTTTAATTTACATCTTCCACCAAACCTTAGTCACAAATACTGTTCCTAACACTAGCATAATGATAACTAAGTTATTTTACTAAATTCTTTGTTATATTTAAAATAATTGGGAGAAACACAGATCATCTCAAAATAAATACAGTAACGAAAGGGTTAAACATGGTGAGGATGGGAAATTAGAATCCTAACTCCCTATCATCAGAGATTCTTGGGGACAGGAGAACTGAATGAAAATTTTGTTCTTGCTAAAATATTAGGTTGTCCCAAAAGTTCGTAAACACTTGCGAAAATTGAATTTTTACTCGCCAAGTACTAACAAAAACAACAAAAATTATTCCTCAAAATAAAGACCATTATTTTCCAAGACTTTCTACAAACTTTTGGGACAACCTTATAGAATACTCCCTAACTTAAGAGGAGCCTGTAGGTTAAACAGCCCAGATATGTCATTCTTATAGGATTTTTTTTTTGTCAATTTGAGTTGAAGCATATTATTCAATTGGTAATAAGTGTTGCCATTCTTTATGGCTGTTGTTTAACCCTTTAGCATTTAAACCGGCCATATCTGGCCCAAATATTCCACGGAGTTTTATCTTAAAACCGACCAAATCCAACCTCTCGCTCGTCTCCCCTACAATGTCATTTTAAAAACATACAAACATATCGTTGAAATCTTGGGACTACAAGATAATCTGTAATCAATTGAAAACAATGTGAATGAATAAGCAATACATTTGACAAAGAAGTCTGAATGCTAAAGGGTTAAATTCAAAACATTTGACAGAGAAATCTGGATGCTTAAAGCGTTAATCCCAAATCAATTCTGATCCAGTTCACCAGTCATCAAAGGTGTCTCAGTTGTGATCATCCCATCTTTTTAGAATGTGTAGGACTGCATTATCTGCTGTGTCTTTTGCACTGATTTAAGATGGCATCATGTGATTTGAAGAAGATTTGGCTGCTATTTTTAGCTTGCCTAGTGGTCATGTAGAAACTCCTTTGTCAGTTTCAATCCTTACTTATTGTAATGCATTCTGTCTTGCGATTGAGAATTTTGGTTCTAATTTAGAAAACAACAAGGAGTTTGGTGAGATTTAGTTGTTTGGGAAGGTTGAGTGACTACAATGCAAGCTTACTCCAGAATTTGACTTACATAAAAACATGTTTATTGTTGTTGAAGCTTAGTCAACTTCAGTCGTAGAGCTAATTCTCTGACTTAAGGTAGACCAAAGAAATACAATTTAATTATCTAGCATGTTAAGTTGGAAAACTTGTATTTGAAACATTTACAAAAATTACCTTTTTTTTTTTTTTTTATATATATATTACCCATTTGAAAGAACTGTTTTAATTAAAAAAATTTTAACTTGTGTTTATTATCGACTAAATCAAAAACTTGGATGACATCAACAAAATATCTGTTTATTCTTTTATTACTTTTTCCCCCTCCATTTTCCCATTCTTTAGGAATCCTGTTTTGGCTGGCGAAAGACTTATTTGATGAATCCTTTTGCTAATAAAAGAAAATCAAAATCGGTAAACTCTCTCTCGGTCATTGAACTTTTGCTTATTCATATAACAATAACTCTCTTTTAAGAATTCTAAAACACTGCCTTTTTTTCGTTTTATTATTATTTTTAACATTCCTCCTTGTTCTTCTTGTGTCTACTAACTCATGTTTTTATTTAAGTTTTTTGCATCACTAATCCTTACTAATCCTCATCTAGAGCGCTCCTGCAGCTACTTATTTCTTATGTTTTTTAACCTCAAAATTAGATCAGATTTTATGTATTATATTTGGTTTTCAGGTTTTAGAATTTTCTGTTTTCTTTCTGGTAAAAGTATGTTTTGAAGTTTTATCTATTTATTTATAATTATTGTTGTTATTATTATTATTATTATTATTTTTAATGTCAATGTTGTGCTTTATTGAGTTCTTTTCAGTTAGAGCTTCAACTGATTGCTAATTTGATTTGTCAGAACAAAAGTGTGTGTGTACATATATATATATATATATATATATATATATATATATATATTACGGAGATGTACTTGCATAGCAAGTGATCTGATCTGAGATTGTGTGCTGGAGCGAAAACAATTGCAGCATGGAAGGTGTTTATAAGCCATTTATGAAACACACAAAAACCGTTAGATTCACTTCAATATCTAAATTTAATTTGTCAAAATATTTTTGTCGCTTTGAGACCGCGAACTGTTCACTGACAAAATTCTGTGCTGCATCTCTGCATGTCTGAGATGCAGCACATAATTTTGTCAGTGAACAGGTTGTAGTCTCAAAGCGACGAAAATATTTTGACAAATTAAATTTAAATGTTGAAGAGAATCAATTGTTTGTGTGTTTCTTAAATGGCTTATAAACACCTTCCACGCTGCAATTGTTTATATATATATATATATATATAATTTTCAAATTGTTTCTATATACAACATTCTTATAGTGTGAAGCCACCACTGGCAATAATAATAATAATAATAATAACAATAATAATAAATCTGTTATTAAATTGCCTCATATCTAACAATGTAGAAACAAACCAGTGTAATTTTGTTTCTTGTTGGAAGTCTGTTGCATATTTTCTCTTTTTTTTTATTATTATTATTAATATGAGGCAATGGATGGCAGACTTAGTAGAGTATTGGAACATACCTTGCAGTATCTGTTTGAAGCCTTTTACATTCTGAGTTCAAATCATGCCAGAGTTTGCTTTGCCTTTCATCCCATTGGGGCTGATGAATTAGTACTAGTACCAGTAAAGTACTAGGGTTGAAATTAGCAACTGCTTCCTCACTGCTAAATTTGTAGCCTTTGTGACTGAGAAATTATTATTATTGTTTGCTATGTGTTGAATTGCAATCCTTGAATAAGGACCAACTAGCTGCTGATGTTTGGAGAAGGAATTATTCTTTTACATTATGTCCTGATTTTAAGATTATGGCAAATTCCTTTTTTTTTTTTTATCATTATTATTTTTCTTTGCTTTATTTACTTACATGCTCATTGGAAATATGATACAACACCCAGCTATCTTAGTGTCACTGCATGGGCTTGTCATTAAATAGTGTTTGGAATGTCTTGCTAAGTGAACTTTTCTAAGAAATATGGTCTTTGATCTATTGAATGCTGGTAAACGTGCATCTTTTCACCTACAGATATTGAGTGGTGGTGGGTGAGCTAATTGTGGGAGAGTAGTTTGTCTTGATCTTAACACTGATCTCCGATTTGCTTACTGATTGCTTTTATACAGCAGGATGTTTTTAAATGACAGGTTTTTGTTATAAATTAGTACCAAATGGAAATAAGTTAAGAAAATTAGTGAGTTGTAATTTAAAAGATTAAAACGAAAAGAAATTAAAATAAAGTTTTTTTTTTTCTTCTTTTTAAGTGGGGCTAGTTTTACTCCGTGTAAAATAATTATTTTGGAGAAAATCGTCACCACCAGCTGATTCAATAAAATATTTGATTATTAGACAGTTGATGGTTCATATAGCTATGTAACTACTGTACTGTGTCCATAACCAAGACACTAATCTTTTCCTAGCCCTGTAGATATTTCTTCAAATAGGTAGAGTTCACTGTTTCAAGGAGTGGGAGCACTGTGTAATTAACAAGTGTTTTGTTAACTTGCAGTGCTGAGTTGACCTCCACAAGGCCCTACACTACAATACACTTACTGACAAAATATCTCTGTTGAGGTTGGCAGTTTATCCAAGCTGATGAGTTTCATTCAATCTTGCCAATTTTTTTTCTAGCCTTTGAGACTGATGGAGGGAAAGGAGAGGAAGAAACCTTAATTGATAGATTATCCTCAGTCCAGATATTGGGTTGTCAAATAAATTCATTCATTTTTATTTTGTTTATTTTAATCCTTATTTTTCATGGCCAATCTTAATAAATCAATCAATAATATATTCTCCTTTGTTGTTTATGATATCTTGCCAATGTTCCACTAGCTCGTCAGTGCCTTGACAGTAGAAATCACCGGGCCTTGACTGAAAGAATTCAAGCTCTGTTTTCAGCTCCATATCATCGTTGAATGAAATGCTTTGCAGACTGTTGTGACTGGGTGACTGAAAAAGGGATTATCTGAAGGTGTTATATCAAGAGAATACAATGAGGGTAGTAGAACTTGCCAACCGAGTTTTTGGTCCAAAGTAATGATGTGGGGTGGGCAAACATTGTCATGTTGAAGTTGCATGCTGTGTTGCTGGTTGTGACAGTATCATGAAAGCTTTCCATCTGTTGGACCAATTCCTTGGTGAGTTGGCATAGATTCTTGTAGATAACCTTGTTCAATCATTCCTCATTAAACTGAACAGGTTGACCAAATACAAAGAGTCAGTGAAGTTGAATTCTTTCATCCTGCAAGTGTGAAAACTATTTCTGTGCAATTCTTTCAGTAATAGCACCTTCTCTGTACACAGCACAAATGTCTCAAGTGGCTTTGACAGCTTTGGAACCCTAATTAAAAACAAAGAGACACGAGTATTAAAAATGCTCTTTTTTTTTTGGTTTTTTGTTCTATTTGGCACTCCATCACCATATGTTTGAAAAGAGGTAAAATTTATTCAAATTTCAAAAACAATAAACAAAAGTTGTAGACCAAAAATGAAGCCACAAAAAAAAAGAAAAAAGAAAAGCCTAAAAGATTATGCTAAAAATATTTTTCGTGTTAATTCAAATTGGAAAGAAATGAAGAAATTTATCTGACGACCCAATATTTGGTTCAAACATCTGCACGCAAGAGCATTAATGGCTGCAGACAAATTGTCTATTATACAAAGAAGATTTACAGATCATCATCATCATTGTTTAACGTCCGTTTTCCGCGCTAGCACGGGTTGGACGGTTCGACTGGGGTCTGGGAAGCCAGGAGGCTGCACCAGGCTCCAGTCTGATCCGGCAGTGTTTCTACAGCTGGACGCCAACCACTCCGCGAGTGTAGTGGGTGCTTTTTACGTGCCACCGGTACAAGTACCAGGGGAGTCTGGCAGCGGCCATGATCGGTTGGTGCTTTTAACGTGCCACTGGCACGGAAGTCAGTCAGGGCGGCACTGGCATCGGTCATGCTCGGATGGTGCTTTTTACGTGCCACCGGCAGAGAAGCCAGTCGAGGTGGCGCTGGCATTGGCCACGTTAGGATGGTGCTTTTTATGTGCCACCGGCACATACACAAAAAGTTCTTTTTTCATTATTTATTATATTTATGTGAGAACACATGGCATGGTGGTTAGGGTGTTGCACTCACGATTGCAAGATTGTGGTTCAATTCCGAGACTGGGTGGTGCTTTGTGTTCTTGAGCAAAACACTTCATCTCACATTGCTCTTCAATCACTTGAACACCTGATACGTGGTACACTGTGCACCTGTTCAGGTAACATTGATTTGATGGATGGAGGGAGCTTATGTACAGCACATACATTTGATCATTATAAACAAATCATTTGTGCTGGTCATTCACCAAAAGCTGAAACTCACATGTCATCTTCAGCGGGAGAGTCCATCATTATATTTCTATTCCAGTTGTTGAAATAGTCCAGATGAATTCTACATTCACTGGAATAAAGCTTTGGTTTTGGTCATCAAATACTTTACATGTTTAATATACTTCTAAATCATTTTTTGGTAATTAGTTTTTTCCCCCAATACTCATTTCTGTTCTCTCAATGAGTTGCAAAACTCATTCTCCAAAAAAAAAAAAAACATTGGGATGAGTTGGATTTAAGTTTTCCTTATTTCTGTTTGCTTTTTGGCTTCACTTCTCAGCAGTGTCCTTTGTGACAGAACATAGTCATATGGTCTACAAATAACCAAATCCAATTGTAATTTTACTCAACTGTAATTCTTTGATTTTTGTATGTTTGTTTCCATCCCCAGTTTTCTCTTCCGCTTTCCTCCTCTCTCTATCTCCTCTCTTAACATAAAATTAACTTGCTTTATCACTTTGTCAGGTGTTACTAGGAATAACTATTGATTATCTACAAGAGTAGTTTTTCTTCTGTGTATTTATCCTTTATAAATAGGGTAAACTTTTCGCAGTAATTCTTTATAAAGTATGCATATGTCAAGCATTAGAGTTGACTAATGACAAAAATCTGTCAGTAAGAAGTTTTATGTCTATGCCAATGATATATGAAATATATTTTCTTCTTCATACTAACTGCATAAGTTTTAAAGTACTAATCGGGACAAACATGTAATGTTCAAAATATGTTTATACTAAAGTAGCTGCTAAATTTTCTCTAATGCAATTAAAGATTTTGTAACAATTATATTGAAAATGGAACTACAGCTAATGAAATGTTCTGAATGTTTTGAAAAAGGACAGTGAGTAATATAAGGATGGATTTTCCGAAAAAAAAAAAAATTTATGCAATGTAGCCAAAATGTTCTTAACTACTAAATGGAGTATTGTAGCATTTTCCTTACTCCAAAGTACTACTAGTATGTTGGCTTTTATAAACAATTACTTTTATATATAAGTGTGTGTGTGTGTGTGTGTGTGTGTGTATATCTTTTTACTTTAATATTTTGTTTGCAATTTTCTTGTGTAAATGCAAATCTTTTCACAACTGATTATTTTCATTTTAGATTGATGAAGGTCAAGATAACGTGTTACCACCCCGGTCAAAAGTAGAAATAATCTCAACCACCAGTCGAGCAGCAGTTGAACATGCTGAGGAGTTTGTACATAAAGTTTGGGAGGCCGGCTGGCGGGTAGCTCACCATGCGTCACTACCCGACTGGCTAAAGGACAATGAGTACCTTATGAAAGGGCACAGGCCACCCACAAATTCTTTTGCAGCTTGCTTCAAGTCCATCTTTCGAATTCACACAGAGACAGGAAATATATGGACACATTTGTTAGGTAAGAATTAGAAACTCATTTCAGTTGCTCTCGCTCTTTCACCATCGTCGTTTTCGCATCCACTTTTCCAGGCCCACACTGGTCAAATGGAATTTGCAGAGGCAAATTTTCAATGTCCACATACCATTCCTATTTCCAACCCTCACTTGTTTCCAAGCAAGTTATGTTTCCCCATGCCAGACATATTTCACAGAAGATTGTAAGCATTGGACACTGCTTGCATTACAGTGACACTAGCTTACTACTATCATGTGATGTCATGGCAAGGTGATGATAACACACACACACACACATGACAGGCCTCCTTCAACCTCTGTCCACTAAATCAACTCACTCACAAGGCTATGATCAGCCCAAAGCTATAGTGGGAGACACTTGTCCAAGGTGCTGCTGGATCTCAAAACCATGTAGTTAAGAAATCGCAAGCAGGTTATAAATGAGCATCATCCTACACACAGGGTTGTTTCTTTCCAGTCTTCCATGAAAACCATGTAGCTATGGGAAAATATTACTATGCTAATTCATTTGATTGAATTTAATTGCCATTGTCAAAAATCAATGGAGATTGATTCCAAGCACATGTGTCATCATCGTTCCAATGTCCACTTTTCCATGTTTGCATGGGTCAGAGTTTATTGAGGCAGATTTTCTATGACTGGATGCCCTTCCTGTTGCCAGCCCTCACCTGTTTTCCCTATGATCAAATATATTTTCACACACTACTGGAATACTGGAAATGGTGGACACTGATTGTACAACAGTGGCTTTCATTTACAACCGTTACGTAATGCCAAAACAAAGAGACAAATATGCATACACACACACACACACACAAGTTCTTTTAGTTTTCATCTACTAAATTCAACCACAAGGATTTAGTCAGCTTTGGGCCAAAGCAAAAGACACATGTCTAAAGTACCATGTGGTTGGTAAGCAAACTTCTTAACTGTACAGCCATGCTTGCATCTATACAGACAGATATATCATGAAGCCAAGTGAAATTGCAGCCATGGTCGATGCTGGTGACACGTAAAAAGCACCTCAGTGATACTGAATTCTTTTACTCTTTTACTTGTTTCAGTCATTTGACTGCGGCCATGCTGGAGCACCGCCTTTAATCGAGCAACTCGACCCCGGGACTTATTCGTTTGTAAGCCCAGTACTTATTCTATCGGTCTCTTTTTGCCGAACCGCTAAGTGACGGGGACATAAACACACCAGCATCGGTTGTCAAGCAATGCTAGGGGACAAACACAGATACACAAACATATACACACACACATATATATATATACATATATACGACGGGCTTCTTTCAGTTTCCGTCTACCAAATCCACTCACAAGGCTTTGGTTGGCCCGAGGCTATAGTAGAAGACACTTGCCCAAGGTGCCACACAGTGGGACTGAACCCAGAACCATGTGGTTGGTAAACAAGCTACTTACCACACAGCCAATCATCATTTAACGTCCATTGTCCGTGCTGACATAGGTTGGACGGTGTGACCAGTGCTGGTAAGCCAGGGAGCTGCACCAAACTCCAGTCTGATTTGGAATGGTTTCTACAGTTGAATGCCCTTCTTAAAGCAAACCACTTTACAGAGTGTGCTGGCTGCTTTTATGTAGCACTGTACGGGCATTTTTATGTGGCATCACAGGGGCACTTTTACATGATGTCGCACAGACGCTTTTACGTGGCACCACCATGAATGCTTTACACAACCAGAAGGATATATATATATATATATATATATATATATATATATATATATTACAGCACTTGTATGAGTGAGTGCACATATAAACACTTGTATGAGTAAGTGCAGGTATAAACAAATCCATAGACACTTATGTGTGTACATGCATGCACACCCACACTCACATATATGTACACACACAATGGGCTTCTTATATATATATATATATATATATATATATATATCTTTCAAGTAGAATAATAGATGAAATGGAAGCTCTCCTTATTTCTCATTTTATCTATTATACTACTTCTGTACTACATTGCTCTTCATATATGTAATCATCATTTAATGTCCATATGTTCCATGCTGACATGGGTTGGACTACTGTGTGGGAGAATATGAATTATATATATATATATATATATATATATATATATATATATATATATATATACTCCTGCTCAGTCAAGGGGGTACTTTGGTCTTGCAAGTTACATGGCAACCTTTCTCTTGTTCTCTCTTCCTGTTTCTTGAGTAATGCTGTGATGGACTGGCGTCCCGTCCAGCTGGGGAGAACACATGCGCCACAGAAACCAGGAAACCTGGCCTATGAACCTGGCTAGGCTTGAAAAGGGCGCATTAATAAGTAAATATACTATGATGACTTCTCTGTGCTTCTTTTGACCTCCTAATATTAAATTACCATCACTTAACATCCACTTTTCCATGCTTGCATGAATCAGACAGATTTTTTGTTGGGGTATATGATCCCTACACAAGGGTATACATACACGCACCACACACGCATGCATACATACATACATACAAACAAACAATGGGCTGCCTTCTACTAGATCCCCTCACAAGGTTTTGGTCATCCTGGGCTAGAGTAGAAAACATTAGCTAATGTGCCACACAGTGGGATTGAACCCAAGACCACATGGTTAGGAAGCAAGCTTCTCAACCACACAGTCATGTCTGAACCAAAACATTAATTACTCTTCAGGCACACACACATATAACACTCTTTTACTCTTTTACTTGTTTCAGTCATTTGACTGTGGCCATGCTGGAGCACTGCCTTTAGTCAAGCAAATCGATCCCAGGACTTATTCTTTGTAAGCCTAGTACTTATTCTATTGGTCTCTTTTGCTGAACTGCTAAGTTATGGGGACGTAAACACACCGGCATCGGTTGTCTAGCAATGTTGAGGGGACAAACACAAACACACAAACATATACACACACACACACACATACATACATATATATGACGGGCTTCTTTCAATTTCTATCTACCAAATCCACTCACAAGGCTTTGGTCAGCCCGAGGCTATAGTAGAAGACACTTGCCCAAGGTGCCATGCAGTGGGACTGAACCCGGAACCATGTGGTTCATAAACAAACTACTTACCACACAGCCATATTCATTTTCTTTTTGTTTTAATCTCTTTTCTTCTTTTTATTTCTATTGTTTCTACGTCCCTTTTTCTTATGCTAGAGATGCATTTGCCTTAATTATTATAATTTTTCATAAAGACTACCCACTTTGCTCTGGTGTATACAGTACTCATTTCCAGTATATTTATCATATACACCACTGTGCTTTGTACTCTAGCCTTTAGTTACATGACCATTGAGGATTTTCAAAATTTAAAGCAGTGACAGTATTCCAAGCACTCTAATAAATACTTACATTCTGTTGAGTACTTTTGCCTTTTGTCTTGTACATTCAAATGTGTCACATTAACACATACACCCAAACACATTCTGTTACTTGTTTCAGTCTTTAGACTGAGGCCATACAGGAGCACTGCCTGGAATTTTAGTCAAATGCATTGACCCCAGTACATATTTTTTTTTCAAAGCTTGATATTTATTTTATCAGTCTCTTATGTTGAATTATTAATTTATGAAGATGTAAACACACCAACACCGATTGACAAGCAGTGCTGGGGGACAAATGGGAACAAACACATACACATACAATAGGCTTCTTTCAGTTTCCACCTACCAAATTCACTCACAAGTCTTTGGTCAGCTCAAAGCTATAGTAGTTGACAATTGCCCTAGCTGTCACAGAGTGGGACTGAACCTGGAATCATGTGGTTAGAAAGCAAACTTCTTACCACACATGTATATATGAACCATGTATATATGTATATAATTTGCAATTCATTTCTTTTTTTATTTGATTTTAATTTTGGTTTCTTTCCAGGTTTCATAGCATTTATAGGTGTTGCAATCTATTTCCTTACACGACCCTCCGTAGAAATACAGTGGCAAGAAAAGGCTGTATTCTCAGCATTTTTCGCTGGTGCAATCTTATGTCTGGGCTTCTCCTGGATCTTCCATACAGTCTACTGTCATTCAGAAAGAGTCGGTAAATTTTTCAACAAGTGAGTATAGATATATATATACTTGATTTAATTATCTTCTCTTGTAGTTGTCATTAGATGTATGAGTACACCCTAGCTCTTGTTAATTATTGAATCTAAAATAGTCATTCTTTCAGATTCTGCTACTGGGCTTAACCCTTTAGTGTTTGCATTATTCTGCCAAAATAAATCCTTTTTACTCCACATTGTTTTGAACTAATCATTCATTAATCTTGTAGTTATGAGATTTTGATGAGGTAGCTGTTAATTTTTAAAATGATATTATAGGGTTGGTGTGAGAGACCAGATCTGGCCAGTTTGAACATAAAACAGGCAGAATACTTTTGGCCGGATATCGTGTCTCATTAAACCTAATATTTAGTGATGCTATCTCTAATTTGGTAAGAGATTAGCTTTAGAAAGCATTGCTTGGATGTAAACTGTTTCCAAGTCTTTACAGGTATCCAAAAATATACTTTGGAGAGAATTTGCTTGACATCGAATGCCTGTGAAGGGTTTGTATTGAATTGAAGGACTTGTAAACTATGAACAAGCATTCAAAGATTACTGGTGTGACAAGGGATGACATAAATTGAGCTTCAATCAATCGTGTATATTGTATAACGTATGCATGGCAACATTTGTTATTTCACTTCATTTATAACACATGGCACACACTATTGTGTATGTAATAGTATTAATGACTTTACACGTGTGACAAAGATGACATAAACATCTCTGTAATGATTATATCTAACTCATTGTTGCTTAGCTTAATTGATGACATATGGCTCCACTATTGTGTACATCTAATAATAATAAAAAATACTATGGTGTTGGCACATATGTAGAAAGGGAGAAAAACCCTCACCTTCTATCACCTTCCCTGAATTCATCAAAACTCATGCCAACTCTAAAGGTGACTACCACTTCAATAAAGTAATGGGCTTACTAGACTGTTAGTTCCACCATGTCTTCTGAATATATGAAATAAGAAGTGTAGGACATAAGAAGAGAGAGAGGGAGAACAAGAATTGTTCATTGGCAGATAATTTTATCAACAGACAGCTGATAGATGTTCACACATCTTGTTAAAAATAACAGTCAAAAGTCTTTCAAATCAGACTATACAATCTTAACCCCTTTAGCATTCAGATTTACTATGTCATATGTAATACTTATTTATTCACCTTCTTTTGAATTGATCATGCATTATCTTGTAGCTTTAAGATTTCAATGGTTTGTTTGTTCAGTTTTAGAATGACATTGTTGGGTAAGTGTAAGAGGCTGAATCTTACCAGATTAAGCATAATAAAAAAAGCTGGAATATTTAAGCTGGATATGGTCAGTTTAAACACTAAAGAGTTAAATAAAGACTGCATTGAACAATGTACAACTTCTCAATATACAGATGCCATGGTTGGAATACCTGTCATCATGGTGCTGTTTGATTATGACTGAGCTAGAGTTATGCACTATGTGAAGGCGCATGACTCAGTGGTTAGAGCGTCAAGCTTATGATCGTGAGGTTGTGAGCTCGAATCCCGGACCAGGCTGCATGTTATGTTCTTGAGCAAGACACTTTTTTTCGCATTGCTCCAGTTCACTCAGCTGTAGAAATAAGTTGCAACGTAGCAGGTGCCAAGCTATATCAGCCTTTGCCTTTCCCTTGGATAACACGGTGGCATGGAGAGGGGAGGTCGGTATGCATGGGCGACTGCTGATCTTCCATAAACAACCTTGCCTAAACTTGCGTCTGGGAGGATAACTTTCTAGGTGCAATCCCATGGTCTGTGTCGTGACCAAAAGGGGTCTCAAGAGTTATACAACAAAATTTCTTTGAGCCAACAAGGAATGGTCTTTGCACTACATTCAATTTGCTACATACTGCAGCCAAATCTCTCTGAAATCACATTGTGCCATCATGAATTAGGGAAGGACAAACTGGAAAAGGTAGTCCTATATTACAAACGGACAAGATAATGTGTGTGTACAATTCTGTAGAAGTTGTTCTTGTTACATTGTATTTTCCAACATACAAGTTGATATAGTATATAATGTAGGCATTTAAAAATCATCACTATCTCTACAAATCCAGCTGCATTTTACATGGAATTGGCCTTCCAAAGTTGTCTGGTGTATAAGATGACCTATCTTTTATGGCTGTTAATTTTGGCTTAAAAAATTCATCTTATATGCTGAAAAATCATCTTGCATGTAATCATGTATTTACTCATGCAATTATTGGTAAATTATTACCTTTCTGTAAGAAACAAGGGGTTCTCACATTTTATATCTTCCATTCTTCCCCATTTTCCATAAGCTAATATCATTTTTTGATAAGCTTTCTCAGTGAAACCAAGCTCTCCAGCTGGTACCCCAGCTTATTAGCCTACTATTATAGGCCTTGGGGGAAAGGTAAACTTATGCAACTCACTCCATGGGAATATTTGCTGTGATGACCTACTTGTCACCTCACTGTCACACAACTTGAAAGCTCTTCATGCCAGAATCACCCAAGTAGTTTTTTTTGTTTTTTTTAGTTTTTTGTATTTTCAATGTTAATACATGTCAGTTGTTACAGCTAACATTTATATAGAGAGATAATTGACACCAGTTTCAGAATCTTTTATTTGAGCTAGCTTAACCTTCTACTGTTGTAAACAGCTTTAAATGTCATCACTAGATAAGGTAGGTTGACAGATCTGTTTTGTCGGAGCAACCACTGCAGATTTTGTTAGTCTATGGTGTAACAATTGGTGCATCTCTCTGAACTATGCCTGTGGTACATAAAACTGTACATTAATAAAACATCTACCAATTAACAGTGCTCTACTGCATAAAACTGTTAATTTTTTTTTGTCTACCAATAGCATATTTTCAGCTGCAGATATAAGAAGATGCTTGTACTTCATTTGCAAGTTTTATTGTCTTTGTTTAACCCTAGGACAGACGTTATTGTGCAAGTCTATGATTATATGTGTTACAGTTGTTACCATATTTTTTATTTTTACAGTCAGAGTATATATGTATACCCTCTCTCTCTTTCGGAGAGGCACTGAGCAGCTATACGCACACATACACACACGGCAGTAACTTCCACCTACCGAATTCAATCACAAAGCTCCGGTCGGCTCGGGGCTATAGTGGAAGACACCTACCCAAAGTGCCACGTAGTGGGACTGAACCCGAAACCATGTAGTTAGGGCTATATTATCTAATCTGTTGTAGTTTTATTTTAAGGTAGTGTGTTGTATTAAGGATATTTGCTGCTGGTTCAAGCATTCATATAGAAGTTCTCTTGATGGCTTGTGCTTCATTTGTGAATCAGTAGGAGTGGTACAAACTTGTGTGTGTTTGTGTATCAACCAGACTGTCAGATGTTGTTATGCATGGCTGGTCACTACTCTTCCTTGTATGGTTGCAGCTTTCAAACAATGTCACCCTGCTGGTTAGGCCGGCAGGCCTATGGTGAATAAGTGATCAAAAGCACAACATCTCTCTTCCTGGACAGAATGCCAGTCTGTCATAGGGTTGTCCATTTACAGCTGAGTGGACTGTTGCAATGTGAAATGAAGTGTTCTTGCTCAAGAATACCATGCACCTCCTGGTCTGGGAGTTGAATCAAAGCACCGTGATCATTAGTGCAACACCTTAACAATTAGGCCATCTGCCTGTATAGATATATGTTTACACACCTGTACCGGTGGCACATAAAAAGCACCATCCAAATGTGGCCGATGCCCGTGCCACCTTGACTGGCTTCCGTGCCGGTGGCACGTAAAATGCACAAACCGATCGTGGCCGTTGCCAGCCTCCCTTGGCACCTGTGCTGGTTGCACGTAAAAATCACCCACTACATTCACGGAGTGGTTGGCATTAGGAAGGGCATCCAGCTATAGAAACACTGCCAGATCAGACTGAAGCCTGGTGCGGCCTCCTAGCTTCCCAGACCCCGGTCAAACTGTCCAACCCATGCTAGCATGGAAAACAGATGTAAGACGATGATGAACTATAATATACATATGTAGATAAAAAAAAAAACTTTGATGAAGCAACTGTCTCAGTTTTTCATCTTAAATCAGTTATAATGTTTTTATTTTGTTTTTTTTTTTAAATTACTGCCAAGCTCCAATTTTATAGAGGATAAATGAGTTTGTGCAAAATTCATGCTTTTTCAAAAGTATTAATAGGAAGCAACATAAGTGAAATGGTCTAAAATAAAACCCATGTTGTTACTTCAATTTATCAGAAACATCAAAATACTTGATTATGATTTTCATTGATGTGTAATCTCTCTCTATATAAACGGCAGTTTGTCTGTGCGTGTTTCTGTGTGTCTGTTTGCTTGTACCCTCACCCTGACCACGGCTTTCAACCGATTCTGATGAAACTTGACACACACATAGCCCAATGTCATAATTCAAAACTAACGCAGCGAAAATTTTGAAAAGTTCCCCCAGTTCTGAAAAAAATCGATAAATTCGACATGGGGTCGACAATCAGAAACACAAACCGCAAACTGTCTAGGGGACGCAACTCCACCTTTTTTAACTAAAAAAAAAATTTACCATCATTTTCTTCCATTTTTTTGCTATTTTTTTGGCTATTATTTGGCTATAACTCTCTAAAAATGCTTTATAGTTATTTCCCTTACAAACCTGAGCAACGCCGGGCGATACTGCTAGTATTATATAAAACATTCTCTGTATACGTGATATCAGTTGGGATGCATATTACTGCAGCTATAGTTTCTGATTTCCTGAATTTGGGTTTCACTAATTCTTATTTGTTGTTATTCAAATATCATTTAAACACAAGTGTTGATGTAATCAACTTCCCTTCCCCTCAAAATTTCTGGCTTTTGAAACAATTTATAATGATGATTATTTCTATTTTCAGATTGGACTATTGTGGAATTGCTCTCCTCACTATGGGGTCATTCGTACCTTGGCTTTATTATAGTTTTTATTGCCGTTTAGAGCCTAAAATTGCTTACCTCATACTTATATTTGTCCTTGGGATATCTTGTATTGTTGTATCATTATGGGATAAATTCAGCCAGCCTCAGTACCGAGGAATTAGAGCTGGTAAGTCATTGGTTTTGTGAAATTTCTGATTATTATTTTTTGTTTTTTCTCTTATAATTCAGTTTACAAAGCCTGGAGAAACTTGCACCCTCCCCAAACTGAGTAATGTTTATCCAGTAATGCAACTTCTGCAAGATCATGATTTGATCCACGAAAGTTACCTTCATGCGCTGCACAGCCCTCAAACTATCCCCATTTCCCAAACTGCAACCAGTCCTTTTGTTCCTTGCCAAAAGAATCTCCACCAAATTTGCAGGCTTCTCTTTTCTTCCTTTTCCCAACAGTAATGTAGGTAATACTCCCCACCAACACACAGAGAAAGCCTCTATCTTTGCTGCTTACTTTACATTCAACTTTACATGGCACCCACTTGGCAAATATCCTCCAAATCTGTTCCATACCTCTCCACTAGGTTCACAGATGCCAAGTACTAAAGTACCTTCAGTCTCTTGAAATCAACAAGACCACTGGTCTGGACAGTTATCCTTTCCATGCTCACCAATCTCTTCAATCTTTAATTCTCTACAGGGACAGGCTCTGATCTTTGGAAATGTACTGAAATGTGTCTCATACCCAAGAAAAACACCACCTCAGGTCCTGCTAATTATCATCCTGTTTCACTCATTTTCACTATTTGTCCTTGGAACATCTCAAAGGTAATGAAGACAGCCATTAACAATGATATTCTCAGACATCTCTCTCTGACTCTCTTTAATGACTACCAGTGGGCTTTCAACGTCCACCTTTTGATGAAAGCTATGCTGTTGCCCTCCTTGAGAAAGTAAAACCTTCATCTAAATCTTGCATACAAATTTCTTATGAAACTGTCTGCCTATGAACTCTCTTTACCTTTCTTCTCTTAAATTCATAGCTTCCTGTCAGATCGCACTATCACAGTGTGTTGACATAGCTCTTTCTGTTCCACACTCTATAAACTCTGGTGTTCTTCAGGACTTGTTTGTTCCCTAACTTCTTTTATACCTCAATTACCTACTTGCCATATCTAACAAAGCCTACTTTAATAGAACCATTTGCTTGCACTAACCTGTCTCCTTTTGTAACTTTGTCCCATCTTCATTGTAATACTACGTTGTCTGCACTTGTTTCCATAATACTGCCTTGTTTCCGTAATAGCATTACCCGGTCTCTTTTGCAACTGTTATAGCTTCTCACTTTAGCGCTGGTTTATCTCTTATGCAGATGCTACTCTTTATTCTTCCCTAACCTTCCTCAACTACTTATCATCCACACACAACCTAGACACCACATGCCAATCCTTGAAATTATTCTCTAGTGGAACCATGCAACATGATCTCAACAAAATATCATCCTACCAAACTCTACATAAAGCAGCCACATGCTACTAAAAAAACCACACAGATGTTTCATTATTGGGGATCTCTCTTGGCAAAAGCCTATCCTTATCATACCTAGGATTTCATCCCAAACTGGCTTTTCAGCCTCTAATAACTTTGTGACAATCCACAAAGCTCAGGTGATGTCCACAATCTAGGACAGTGCTGCTGCTACAGACACCAACATACTAGACTATATCCAGAGAAAGGCCACTCAGTATAAAATACTTATAGTCATGCTCTATCCTCTACTTCACAGACAGGCTTTCTTCTCTCTCTGTTATTTATACTGCAACTATAATGGCCTATAATCTTCAGAGCTGTCTGGCCTTGTACCACATTCACTCAAGCACTCCTGATCAATTTGTTTCTCTTCCTCTCATCATCCACGTTGTGTCTAGCTCCCAAGGGTCTTCATAAAATGCTACACTTGATCCATCCAACTTTTCCTTCAGGAAAGTAGAACTTTAGTAGCATCAGTGTTAGTGGCATTTATGAAAACCATGGACACAGTCGTTTCCTCAAGTCACACCTAGTTGAAGTAAAATCCTGTATCAGCTGCTTGTGAGGTGTCAACAGACCTACTTCTCTGCTGATATCTTTTAACTACTGCTTGTAATCTCTTAACTCATAACTTCCTGTGTGACACAGTACTGCACAGGACGGGACTATATTGAGACACACACACAATATCACAGGAAGTCCATCTGTGTTTACAATTATCACATGATATCAAGAGAATGGTGCACACAAACATATGCAAATATATATATATGTATAAAAAATATATATAAAAATACAAAATGGAACAAGAATGCAAAACATTCAAATAGACGATACAAAAAACGGACAGGTCATTTGAAGCCTCTAATCTTCAGTCACGAACCGGATCATCCTCGCAATTTCGGCTGATTAATCTATATATATATATATATAGTAGGCTTTCAATTTCCATCTACCAAATCCATTCACAAGGCTTTGGTTGGCCTGGGGCTGTAGTAAAAGATACTTGCCAAAGATGCCATGCAGTGGGAGTGAACTCAAGACCACATGGTTGAGATGCAAAGTTCTCTCTCTCACACACACATACAAAACGGTTATATTATTATTTATTTTTTTTGAGAAAGGTGGCAAGCTGGCAAAATCGTTATTACACTGGACTAGGCATTTTGTCTGTCTTTATGTTCTAAATTCAAATCTCACCAGGGTCGACTTTGCTTTTTTATCCTTTCGAGGTCAATAACATAAGTACCAGTTGAGCACTTGGGGGTCAAGGTAATCAACTTGACCCATCCCTCGAAATTATTGGCCTTGTGCTAAAATTTGAAGCCAATATATATTTTCTGAGAATTGAATAATATTCAATAGACCTTGCTTTAGTGATGACACTCCTATGCAAATTCACTGTTAGAAGTAGGAGAAAATAGGATCCTAAGTGATGGCAATCACATGATATTATTTATTTCCAGTGGAAATAGAGTTGAAAATGAAATTGATTTGGAAACATTTATTTTTGAGGACATTGCAGACACCCATAAAATTATCAACCATCTTACAAACAATAACTCTGAGCAACTTTTCAAACTCCACCTGTCTAACACCCATGTGCATATTTACAAAGTCAGAAAACAGCACAGCGCCCATGACTTTCGGAAACATTTTTCCATGCTAAGAGTTGCTGAAGCATGGAACAAACTGCCGTCATCAGTTGTTAGTTGTCGGAGCACTGCACCCTTCAAAACTTCCATGCTTTCTGAGATTCGCCAACACTACACCTGATTTTCTCCCCTCCATACACACGCAAGCATGTATCTGACTCATACATTGTTCGCTTTCCAGACATTTGTACATTACTGCATACACTTTATACGCACTTTCTGACAAGTTGTGGTGCACCTGAGCACTGTATACAATAATTTCATTATATATTATATATACGAAATGGATATCAGAAAGAATAATTTTAGCTGCTAAAAATGGGGATGTTGATGCTATTAATAGGCAATGACTTAACAAAATAGAAATTAGATTAGGAACATGCATTTCTATAGATCCAGTTGAGTTCTTAAATTCATTAGAAATATCGGGATTTCCACCACATGCATTGAATTTGTTCACATTATCTCCCTTGTGCCTTTGTCTCATCTCCATTATAACGTCTCTTTGTCTCCCTTGAAATACTTCCTTATGCTCTCCATATTGTAACCTCTACATTTTTTTGTTTGTAAATCTAAAGACTTACTGAAGTATTTAAAGTTTTTCTTTTAGTATTGTTTGTTTATTTTTCTCACTCCTTTCTCTCCCTTTTTTTTCTTACCAGGTGTTTTTATAGGTTTGGGTTTAAGTGGTATTATCCCTGCCATGCATTATGTTATCACTGATGGGTTCTATCATGCCATTAATTGTGCATCTCTCGGCTGGCTAGCCCTTATGGCACTTCTCTACATATCCGGAGCTATCATCTATGCAGTTCGTATTCCAGAAAGACTGTTTCCAGGAAAATTCGATATTTGGGTAAGTAGCCAGGAGATATTCTCAAATGCTATTTCTAATTTCTTTTTAACTCTTTAGCATTTAATCTGGACATAGCAGACCCAAATATTCTACCAGATCCAACCTCTCAAACTTACCCTACAATGTCATTCCAAAAATATACAAAAAAGGCCATTGATATCTTGAAGCTATAAAATAACATCTGATTAATTAAAACCGTTGTGAATAAATAAGCAATACATTTGACAAAGACATCTGAATACTAAAGGGTTAAGCTAGTTTTACCAATTCTGCTAATCCACCTTTCTTTAAAAATAGTAATTTATAACACAGGCAGAAGACCATTTGATAATATGTAGTTCCTCGGCCTGCTAGAAATAGCAGCTAAATATCTTGCAAGATCACACCCTATCATCTTTAGAGAAGGACAGATTATCTAATGTAATTCTACATATGCTATTTATTGAAAAAAGACCAAGTGTTTGCAACTGAAATATCTTTGATAAGTCTACTTGATGAGAATTCACCTGGGATTAAACAAAACTACAATAATTGTTTTTTTTTTTCTTTGTATTTGGTTTGCAAGATTCTTGATGGGAATTCATGTGTTTATTATTGGCATAATGACCCTCCCAATATACAAAATAACACAGTTTTTAACATAGGCACAAGACCACAAATTGTGGGCAGATGGCAACATCCAACGTTTGCTTTTAGTTCAGTAATTAAGTTGTAGTTCTTTCTTAATTAATCAGTTCAACTCTTGAAGGATGAATGACGAATCCCACCCTGACTGATTTATCTTTCATCTTTTCTTTTTAGTTTTCAAAAAAATAGGCACCTGTCACGTACTTAGATTGGTCTACTTGGTTGTTACTTATTGTATGACCTAAGTATGACTCTAAGCTGTATTAGCTATTGCGGTCCTGATTCAGGAGTTCCAAGATTTTGAGGCGTTTAGCACCATCTCTTAGCCACTACTGTTTCCGGCTCTGCTCTGACCTGGAGTAGTACATCTTATCAGGGTCCCAGGTATGAGTTAATCACCTGCACTGCTTTGTGAGTGCCTAGGGAAAAGAAAAGGCTAAGGGAGTCAGCCTTGATGGCTGATCAAGGAGTGGGGAATCTCAAGTGGCCCAGTGTCCTCTTTGACACTTTTCTGACAACTCTATGGTAGGTGGAGCTCTCTATCTTTGTAAGGCAATTCAGCTAGGTGATGGTCACTCCAATATAAAACTAACAACTTTCTGGTCACCACAGCCATCTTAGCCCACTGCTCCACTGTGGTCAGACCTCCAAGTCTAAAGTTGAGACTAGATTGAGTGGACTGAGTTTCACTTTAAAAGTGCAGGCAGGAAGAAAAGCCCTGCAACATCGAGGATTGGTTTACAGAGCCACTTGAAGGCATGCTGCTCTTATGGTCTTCAGTCATAAAGAAATTGCCATCACTTATTGTATTGATGCTGCTGCAAGAAAAAAAAGGATGAAAAAAATCAATATAGGCGCAGGAGTGGCTGTGTGGTAAGTAGCTTGCTAACCAACCACATGGTTCCGGATTCAGTTCCACTGCGTGGCATCTTGGGCAAGTGTCTTCTGCTATAGCCCCAGGCCGACCAATGCCTTTTGAGTGGATTTGGTAGATGAAAACTGAAAGAAGCCTGTCGTATATATGTATATATATATGTGTATGTGTTTGTGTGTCTGTGTTTGTCCCCCCTAGCATTGCTTGACAACTGATGCTGGTGTGTTTACGTCCCCGTCACTTAGCGGTTCGGCAAAAGAGACCGATAGAATAAGTACTGGGCTTACAAAGAATAAGTCCCGGGGTCGATTTGCTCGACTAAAAGGCGGTGCTCCAGCATAGCCGCAGTCAAATGACTGAAACAAGTAAAAGAGTCATTTGAAAAAATACCACAGTTTGTTTTGTTAATAAAATCTTTGACATTAATTTTGTTTTTCTTTTATTTTCAGTTTCAAAGTCACCAGATTTTCCATGTGTTCGTTGTCGCGGCTGCATTTGTACATTATCACGGCATCACCGCCATAGCCAACTACAGACTCACTTTGGGTGACTGCTTAGAAACTAGGAACTCTTGAAGGAGCAAGCAAGTAGCAGCCTTGCTACTGGCCTATCCAGAAACCTGCCAATCTGTATTATAATGTTTAATTACTCCTGCTATCACAGAACACATGCCATCATTAATTAATACGTGATGACTAGGCTCCTCTGTGTGCACAGGTTACTAACACTACTTACATAATACTGGGGTCTGTTGATAACCTTTTTTTTTTCCACGATAATTTCATCTCTTGACAGAGAGAAGGAAAGGTTTTTATTTATAATAATATATGTGTATTTTTTTTATGTTTTTTTTTTAAATATAAACAACCGAGGACAAATTGATCAAACAAAAAAAAAAACTAAATTTACCCACACAATATCTTTATTTATTTACATCTCTCTTTCCTTCCTTTATATTTCACCCCTTCCCCACCACCACCACCTCCACCATCATCATTCCACGTTTTATGTACAGACATATATGAAAATATATGTTTGTGTATGTGTGTAAAAAGTGTGTTTGAAGCCATTTTACTAGAAACAATAAAAAAATTGGAAGGCTACTCGCCTAAGTATGATTAATGTAGATTTGGCTGTGTGCGTGTGTACGTGTGCATGAGACCCTTAATTTGGGGGAATACAGTGTGTACATAAGTCTGTCTAATGATCTCCCTCTCCCCTCCCTTCTACCCACTTTGTCATCATCAACGTCGTTATCATGATCATCGTCATCATCAGATAGAGTGAAGAAATTATTTGATGACTGTAAAAAAAAAAATGAAATATATTCTTTAGAATGAGGATTTTTAAAGCTAAACTAACACTTATTTCCATTCCATTAGAGTAATCTGAGATTGTTGGAGAAAAACCAAATATTTTAGCTGGAGAGAGAAAAAAAAAGTTAAAGAGTTCTTACGTTTTAAAGGGCATTACAGGGAAATTATATATATATATGTGTATGGCATGTGTGTATGTACATTATATTTTTATATACATATATATTTATATGCATGTACATACACACTTGTACCATCATCATATATGTATATGTTTGTGAGTTTGTGTGTGCATGTGTATATATAAATATATATATATATATGTATATATATGCATATGCATACACACACACACTTCAGTGTGAAGTCCGCCCATCTATATTGGAACTTCAAGCATGAGTTTCTTCTATTTCTATGAGCCACATACTCCTCTTTCTTTATTCTTCTATCCTGACCCCTCATGTGCTGCAGATCCTCCACAACAGTTCTCTCGGTGTGGCCTGATTTTCCTTTTTCTTATTTCTGATACCCATTTCTTCATGAGATAGCCTTTCCTCTTTCAAACCAAGGACATGGTCCACTAAATTGCCTACACCGCCTTTTCACAATACCTTGTAAATTTTCCATCCCAACTATTTCTGTATCTTATTTCTCCTGGAAATTTTCAATATTGACCAGACAGGGTGTATGAAAGACTGTTGTGTATGCTAGCTAACTGTTCCATGTGTCGTTGGCAAAAATAGCTGTTGGTACTACAATGAACATGTCAAGGCATAATTCCACTTCTGTGCTGACAGAGGTTTTGGACCTTACGGGACCCATCAACTCAAAAGATTACTGCAGCTTTTGCAAGTCTCTTCCAAGATCTGGGAATTTTGTCACACCCTCTTCAGGTACTTATTTCCAGTCTTGATGAGAGGATATGGTGGTTAAACTGATTGATATAATGGTGGTTTTCTCTCAGCCGATATGAAATCCATCTGCATTTGTATTTAAGGCAGATGTTATTTTCTGCAGAGTTGTTTCTTGAAGGTTTAGCAGTAAGACATCATCAGCAAAATCCAAATCTCCCCCCGGTCCCTTTCCTCTCCATTATTACGGCACACTCTGAATTGCACACACTCGTCTTCCTTATGAAGTCAACAACACAAGAAAGAATGAGGGAAACAGCAAACAATACAGCCCTAGTAAACAACTGTTACAATATCAAACGGTCCATCCCTGATGAACAACCGTCACAATATTAAACGATTCTGTATTCTCAATGTGTGTACTGATACAGCAGGAATGTTATTGATTTGAAGATGTTCATAAGTTCTCTGGTATATCGTAAAGATGTATAATCTTTATCTCAGTGACTTGTGGTGAACACTGTCAAAGGCCTTCTTGTACTCAAATGTAATTTATGTTGTTCAGAATACATTGTGCTATTCAGTAATAACATACAAGGTGGATATTTGTTCTATACATAATTTGGTGCTATGAGAGCTGAACCTGCTGTTTATGGAGACTGTGGTCTAATTTTCAGTTTTAGTCTTTTCAGAATCACAGCACAAAACACCTCAGACAAACAACAATATGATGCCTCTCTTTAACTAGTGCAATCATTGAAACGTTGTTGGGGAGAGTTACAATGACCCCCTCCTATCACCTGGTACTTGTAACGCAGGTCATATCAGATCAGACTGAAAAGATTGACAGGTTAACTGTGCAGTAATATCCTGGCCATGTTTCAGCATATAGAAAGTATGGAAATTGTTAGGATGATCTGCTCTAGCTGCCTTGTTATTCATTTGGTGTTTGATCATTGTTCAGAGTCCAAAAGACTGAGTGGTGCTGGTCAATTGAGATGCCTTTTAAGCATTGAATCCATTTTGGGGTTTAGGCTGCACTGATCAGTAGTACGCAGCCCCCTTTGTACTGCATTGACACACTACTCCTACTTCTGCCAGTTAAGCTTTTTGACTCTCTTATACAGTGTTCTTATGTCTGTTGCTCTGTGCTTCAGTGGATTTTGCCTTCCAACCATCTCTGATCTTTTGCTACAACTATATTTCACCCTTTCCTAAGATTCCGGTTCAGTCTCTCTTGACTTTTGCAGCTTTCTTATCAGATTTCATGACTCTGTTCTCTCTTGATACTTCTCTTTGTGCTAACCAGTAAATTCTTGTGTACTAGCATTGACAGTCTGGGTAAACAGCTTCCATTGTTTATCAACAGTGACTTCGTCTTGTAACACTTGGAATTTCTTATCTTCACTTGAACTTTCTCTGCTTTGGCTAACTCCTTTTTAAGTCCTCACATTTGTTTCTCTTTAGCTTCAGAACTTTACTAATGACCAAATTATGATCTGATTCAGCACCAGCTCCATATGCACAAACATCCTGCAGGGGAGAGTGCCTCTTTGTATTTTGCCAAGTTAATAGATTTAATTTCTGGTATTGTTATCTGGAGAGATCAGAGTCATCTAACAGATCATTTAAATAATTAAATGAAATACAGGTACCTCTACATTAGTATAAATGATGCAAGTTTATTGGTATTATACTGTGCAATGTACTTATTTTGGCAGCCACAGGAATTTGAAGTTTCTGCTCACAATTAGTGCAGACTATAAGAGGTTCTGGACCATCAGTGTTTGGAAAGCAGCCTCTTTATATTATCATTGTTCTTGTCAATACATTCATGTGGGCCAATATTTGATTCTGATCCACTTCTGTTTCCATCAGCTTGATACTGAAATCTCCAATTGCCAGCTTGATTGTGTATCTCGGTAACTCAGTACATCCACTTTGACAGTTTGCAGCTGAAGAACTCAATGTTCTAATCAACACTACAAAATTCTCTATCTATCTATCTAATCTGTGGATGTGTATATGAGTATATATGCATACATATATACGTAAGAGTGTATAGACACACACACAAACACAAAACCTTCGTAATTCACTTTGTTTACCTGGGTGTATTGGCAGTAGTTGTTGTTCTTGGTTTAGTTAATAAGTTCCTGTCAGCTGTGCACAACTCAACAGACATTGTATCTGACCAACTGTTTGGGGGCATCTCTTATAGTTCCAAGCTAATGTGTTATCTTCACTGCACAAGGGGAGATACCACATTCAAGTCTGTTTGAAAAACTGTACCAGACACTTTATCATCTGGTATTTGATCAGATGGGGTACATATGTGTAGCAGTAGTCTGGCCATATGTTAATTTTAGTTTTATTTTGCTTTTGTTCATTTCTCTTCTTAATGCCATATCTTTTATTTATTTATTTTATTTTATTTCAATTTTTTTTTTCTGTTAAAAAAAAACTCCTGAATTCCCTCAGAAGCTTCTTGCTGTGTAATGTGCCTTTAGCTCACTCTAATATAACTCTTTGCCTTAATACTGATCATTGTCTGCAAATATACCCCTTTCATCTCTTTAATCTTTAGTCATCAGATATCTATACTATTTTCTTGAACTTATCTAGTTTGGTTTCAAAGTGATTGCAAAGTTTCTCTTTGATGCACAAACATTATCCAGCTTTAGTATTTATTGTTCTACAAGCAACTACTGAAGCTGTTCTTTATCTTCTAAAATATTTAGCTTTTGTCCATTTTGTTTCAACTAATTTATACTAATTTCAACCTAGTGTTGACTCCTTATTAGCAGCCAGTGTTTGACTGCAACAGTATCTCTTAACTAACGTAATATAATTCGTTTGGGGAAGTATTTAGTCCAAGTATAGCAATGCAGTTTATTTTCGGACACGAAATCAAACTGATTTTCAGTCAGTCACCAGATTATGAATTTTGAGTCCAAATCCTCCCACCATTAGCATTCCACATTCATCTAACTGTTGGAATTGTCACATCATTGAGGAATATCATATATCATTTGCAATAGTCTAGCATTCCTATTCAGAAGATTTCTCTCTCATTGTCTACACAGAACCTAATTATACCTGAGGTGGCTTTACAGGCATTTATTATTTTATTTTAATATAGTTCTTATCATTGATACTCTACTACAAAGATATATTTCTTCATCTGTCATTTATATAAATTTCCATTGGCCTGTCTTGATATTTCTCTTGTTTCCTCATTCCTTCAATACGTATGTGTGTATGCATGCATGCTTATATTCTGGAATTTTGGTTTGTTATTGAGAAATGTCATTGTGAAATTCTGAGAAGGTTATAAAGTGCATGATCATCCTCATTTTATCAGAGATAATAACATAGATGTGTTTTATTCTGGAGCATTTAAAATGGAGATGATATATTTTGAGTTTTTTTTTTTCTTTCATTAGAACATAGCTACAGATTCAAAGAAATTTCTTAGTTCCTCAGAATCCAGATTTTAGCATAACTACAAATGTAAGTGTAATTACTTTAAATTTTACATATTTTAACTATTTTTAACTTGTAAGCATAAGAAAATGGAAGAAGGCATTATATCTGTACAGGCACATATACACATGCATTGTACGTGTGTGTGTACACATATACATGTAGGCATTAATTTATAGTTCTTATTGCTATTATTGACCAGATTAGAGAGCAGAGCAACGAAGGTGGCTAAGGCAATAGAGTATCAAACTAAATGCTTTACAGAAAATGCCAGCCATTTGTGCTGCCAATTAAAATCCTGCATTTCATTGTAATAATGAGATGTAATAAGTTTTGTTGATTTGTTGAGCCAGTGAAGTAGACTATAGGAATAATGTTCTACTCACTGATATTGTTCCTAACATTTAGCTTTTCTAGTTTAGATCAAAGTAAATCAGCATAGCTAAGTGTCCTTTTTATCAAGTGTTATATTCTTGATTTGTAACACTAAAAATTCTCTAGACTGAAATCTAAGAACTTTTGTTAGAGCAAGGGATAGCTTCTCTCTTTGATGGTGTTTGACATCAGATAGCTGTAGCTCTACAGTTATTTTAAATAGGTGATTTTTTTTTTTTTTCACCATTTATGTGTGATGTATGAATGAGTTTATAGGAAGTACATCTGAATATCTGTATTTATTGTATGTATGAATACGTGTGTGTATCATACGTGAAAATACATTGAATGCCTACAGTTTATGTGCATGTGGGGATATTAGAATGGGTGTATGAGAAGTACATCTGTGTGTGTGTCCGAAGCTTTTCAATATATCTGAGTGCAGTTGCGTGAGTGTATGAACATATTCACGTATCTCCAAACACGAAGACGTGTTCTCTCTCTTTCTCACTACCACTCTTACTATATCACACGCACCAACATGTTTTAATTAAAGGAATCTGTGATTAATCAAACAACTGAATTAAATCAGAAATAACTTAGCTATGTCTCCATTCACTTCTTCCACTTGTCATTCTCTCTCTCTCTGTCTCTCTCTCCTTTACGTCTCCCCTTCTCCCAGATTCTCTGTCATCCAATGAGCTGGCTCTCATCGAACTAGCCACTATACAACAAATATTGCTACACCCAGTATGGCCCTGCAAGTGTATGTTGGTGCGTTTATATACACACATATGCACACATACACACACAAACGCATATATAAAGATATCAGAAGGGTGTTCATTCCCATATTAATTTTCTCCCTCCTTCATATTCATATCTGGAAAAAAAATTTCAAAAAAAAAAAATATGTTATAAATAAGTTAAAGAAACTCTTAATAAAATAAAATAAATCTTCAGCAAAAAAAAAAACTAACAAACAATTTTCGTCTTTTTTTTCATTTCATATTTTTATTTACTATTTCTGTGTAACTATTAATTTCTGTAGATTTTTCTACTGCTGGATGCCCTCCCTGTCATCAACTCTCACCTGTTTCCAAGCAAGGTAATATTTCCTTTGATTGGACGTGTTTACACAGATTTAAAGCAGACACCTCTTACATGATAACATTCACTTACAACGATCACAAGAAATCAAAGCAAGGAAATAACAGCACATACACATATATCTTCTATCTTTTACTTGTTTCAGTCATTAGACTGTGGCCATGCTGGGGCACCGCCTTGAAGAGTTTTTGGTTGGATGAATCAACAGCAGTACTTTTTTTTTTAACGCCCAGTACTTATTCTATCAGTTTCTTTTGCTGAACTGCGAAGTTACAGGGACGTAAACCAGGGCTGTGGAGTTGAAACAAAAAACTTCAACTCCAACTCTGACTCTGTGAACCTACAAGTGTCTTCTGTTATAGCCCTGAGGCAACCAAAACCTTGTGAATGGAATTGGTAGACAGAAACTGAAAGTATATATATATATACTACCAGCTTTTTTCAGTTTCTATCTACTAAATCCACTCACAAGGCTTTGGTTGGCCAGACTACAAGAGGAAACACTTGCCTAAGGTGTCATACAGTGAGACTGAACTCAAGACCATGTGATGGGGCAGCAAACTTTATAGGTTATAACAGCATCAAGGTGGTATATTAAAAAAAAGATATGGTGATATGGAGTATTTACTAGTCTAAGATATATACCAGCCAACTTTAGGATTTTCTAAACAATGTTATTCATGAGATAACAAATAAATGGTTTGTTTTTGTCGTTATAATGAAATTCTAAACCCTACCCCTTCCAGCCATATGACTATGTAGTTTAATTGCTCAAATTACAAGCATGTACTTGCTGATATGGCTGTGTGGTAAGATGTTTGCTTCCCAGCCACTAGATTTCAGGTTCATTCCTGCTGCAGGTGAACCTATAAGTGTCTTATGTTATAGTCCTGAGGCAACCAAAACCTTGTGAATGGAATTGGTCGACAGAAACTGAAAGAAGCTGAGTGAGCTGGCAGTAACATTAGTACGCCAGGCAAAATGCTTAGCGGTATTTCGTCTGCCATTACTTTCTGAGTTCAAATTCCACCGAAGTCGACTTTGCCTTTCATCTTTTCGGGGTCGATTAAATAAGTACCAGTTACGCACTGATCGATGTAATCGACTTAGTCCCTTTGTCTGTCCTTGTTTGTCCCCTCTATGTTTAGCCCCTTGTGGGCAATAAAGAAATAAGAAACTGAAATAAGCCTGTTGAGTGTGTATACAAGGGGGTGCTGAAAAATTCCTGACTTTAAAGGTATCATGAAAGGCCTGTTTGGAGACCCAACATTTCAAGTTCTTTTACAGAGCCTAGAAAAACTGAAAGACCACTGAAATAAATGTGTGAACCTCAGAAGGAAATACATTGAATAAAATCATAATTAACTGATCCTTCTGTGTTTTCTTTTACCCAAAGCAAGGAACTTTCCAGCTCAGTCATTTGACTGTCGAGTAAATCGACTCCAGGACTTATTCTTTGTAAGCCTAGTACTTATTCTATTGGTCTCTTTTGCCGAACTGCTAAGTTACAGGGACGTAAACACACCAGCATCAGTTGTCAAGCGTTGTTGGGGGGACAAACACAGACACACAAACATATATACATACATATATACGATGGGCTTCTTTCAGTTTCCTTCTACCAAATCCACTCACAAGGCTTTGGTTGGCCTGAGGCTATAGCAGAAGACACTCGCCCAAGGTGCCACACAGTGGGACTGAACCCGGAACCATGTGGTTGGTAAGCAAGCTACTTACCACACAGCCACTCCTGTGCCTATATATATATACACACACAAAAGATTAAGGTTCAAGTATATAAAATAACACACACACATTATACATTTCTGTATAAAACAGATTCAAGTATATATACACAAACGTATGTGTACAACAGTTTCCTTGTCTTGACATTGCATGGTAGTTGTAAGCACGTGCCACCATCGTGCAAGTGATGTCCTTCATTTCTAATCTTGTATGAAAAGCATATCTGGCCATGGGGAAATATTACTTTATTTGGTGACAGAAAGGGCACTATAGAAGAGAAAATCGACCTCAGTAAATTTAAGGCGGCGAGCTGGCAGAAACGTTAGCACGTCAGGTGATATGCTTAGCGGTATTTCGTCTACAGTTACATTCTGAGTTCAAATTCCACCGAGGTCGACTTTGCCTTTCATCCTTTCACTGTCGATAAATTAAGTACCAGTTACACACTGGGATCGATGTAATCAACTTAATCCCTTTGTCTGCCATTGTTTGTCTCCTCTATGTTTAGCCCCTTGTGGGCAATAAAGAAATAAGTAAATTGGAGCCTGGTGCAGCCATCTGGTTCGTCAGTCCTCAGTCAAACCATCCAACCCATGCTAGCATGGAAAGCGGACGTTAAACGATGATGATGATTTTTGGTCTCTTATGCTTTTGGGTTCTACTTTAGCATGCGATCTACTGCAGTGTGTTTTGTTTACCCAAGAGTTTTCAACTATTCTTTAGCCATGGGCCCCATTGGTTCCTATTTTGCTCTACTGGACCTCCACAGCCATTCAATATCTATAAAAGTCTTACTGTATTTTTATAATTAAATATTATTAGTAATTGTGTAAAAATAAAGTAAAAATATTTTGTGCATTGTAGAAGTGGGATCTTTTCTGTTTGACTGGCAGTTTTTTAAAATAATTTCCACGTAACTAAACACTTTTAAACTTCGTATACTGGTAGAATGTGTTAATAAAACATCTTTTTCTCTTGGCTTTATTGAGAAAATTCTATAGTTTGTAACATATTTGTTGTTTTTTTCTTCAATTTCAACCAATCAATGACGTCTATTGAGGTGAAAACATTCTGTGCCGTATGAATATGTCCCTCGTTTAAGAAACAGATTGGGTTTATTTACATTTGTGAAGAAAAAAAGATACCCTTCTCCCCACCCCTAACCCTAAAACAGATTGAAATGCAATAGATCGATACTAGGGTCATAATTATGGGTGACAATTTCATATGACACAGCTAGAAAAAACTGTCGTTCAAACCGAAAAGATCCGTAGAAGTGTAACCGATTTATTTCACATAAGTTTTTATTACAAAATTTATATGGACCCCTGTTGAGAACCACTGGTCGACACTTTGAAATGACCTGATCTGAATTAGGATTAGGGATTAGGTTACGGTCAAGTTAGCGTTTGTATTTTGAGTAAGGGCTTATAGGGTTAGAGTAAGGATTAGCATTATGATTGTACTGTACGCTGAAATGTAAATGGCTTGGTAAACTAAAACAACGTTTTTCGTCTCCGACATATCGAATGAGTCACAGGAAAAAACCAAAGATATTTTTAGAATCCGGTTTCCATTTTTCTTTTTTTGAGAAAAAAAATCATTTCTACATCTTAGACAGAAATCATTGTCTTATACTCATCTATGTATGGTAAATCTTGGATAAAATATTTTGCAATACCACTCTCGGAGACAAGATATATTTCTCGTCTCTGAATCGCGTTGGGGGAATCTTGAGAAATAATGCTATTTCATTCCAAAGGGCAGCAGCTGAACGCAAGAATGGTCGACGCACGATTTTGTTCCTCGCGGGTAAGTGTTAGAAAAATCTTGTTTTGTTCTTTATTTCATTTAATTTTCATGTCAAAGTTTTTGAAAAAATGTTTGGAATATGCATTTTATAGAAAACTGTTCATAACTGTAAATTTTTGTGTTGGGAACTGCCGTAAATATATGATAATCGGCGGTGACGGGAAAACGTTGATTTTCCCCACCTCGTTGTATTGAAATGAAAGACAAACACACACGCCAAAACAAAATGAAAAATTTCTACAAAAGCCATAGATTATTTTTTTATTTCATAATAAGAAAACTCGACGTTTCCCCAGGGGTTATATTTTAAGTATAAAAAATTCTCACTTTCTCAAAAGAAAGGAACCAAGAGACTAAGTGTTGGGAAGAAACGTACTTTTATTTACGGAAGTACTTGTTGGAAGCACTCCGTCGGTTACGACGACGAGGGTTCCGGTTGATCCAAATCAACGGAACAGCCAGCTCGTGAGATTAACGCGTAAGTGGCTGAGCACTCCACAGACACGTGCACCCTTAACGTAGTTCTCGGGGATATTCAGCGTGACACAGAGAGTGACAAGGCCGGCCCTTTAAAATACAGGTACAACAGAAACAGGAAGTAAGAGTGAGAGAAAGTTGTGGTGAAAGAGTACAGCAGGGATCACCACCATCCCTGCCGGAGCCTCGTGGAGCTTTAGGTGTTTTCACTCAATAAACACTCACAACGCCCGGTCTGGGAATCGAAACCGCGATCCTACGACCGCGAGTCCGCTGCCCTAACCACTGGGCCATTGCGCCTCCACACAAAATATATGATAACATTACACAGCTGTGAAAAAAACACAAAAAGCCGTCCATTCAATTTTATGATTGTTCTTGAAGACGCCGCGAGGAAACTGACCTACATTTTCTTTCTTCTGTGACTTCCCGCATCCCACCGAATTCGTGTTTCATATTCTGTTGTTATAAGCTTACATGAATAATCGATTCTAAAGAAGCGTGGGAAGACAAAAAAATATTTATTTATCGGTTGAAAAAAAATCGAAAAACTGGCTGATATCACATTTTGCCCAAAACTACAAACTCCTCCAGAGTATAAAAGTGTCATCGATATATCGCAGCCATAGGATTACCTTACGAATGAGAACCCAGGTTCGAAATTTCCCCAAGACACTTGATGAAGGCTGGAGGGTATATCAGCCGAAACGTTGTGTTTAACAACAAACAAGATGAGGACAAATATCCGTTAAATGTAAATAAGAAAACACTTTAATTTCACTTCTTGTCATAGGACGGGTGTTTATTTTTTTTTTATTGAAATTTAACAACTTTTTTTTTGTGCCAGAATCATAATCTCCGTATGGATATTATGATTCTGGCAAAAAAAAAAAAGTTCTGTTAAATTTCAATTAAAAAAAAATATTTATATTTCGCCTAAAAAATTTCTTTAAAAATGTGAAATTTTAAGAAATTTAGGTGGGGGTGAAGGCGGGATTTAAATTTTGAAATGCACATTTTTTTGCAAATTTGGAATCTCCGCCCTCGATATAGTGTGTTCCTGTAAAAAAAAAAAATCGCAAAAGTGGGTGCGATCCATGATCACCTCCGCCGAAAATTGTACCCTCGCCCCTTCACTTTTAAACAAAGAATAACTTCAATTACGTCAGTAATCCAGTCGAAATCTCTTTGCGTCAGCAACTGTCATCAAAGAATTTAATGGAACCGAACTGTACAGGGGAAACCACTCTATTCTTAAATTGAATCCTTAGTATTGAAAACCAGCTGAGTATTTTTCTTCGTTTTATTTCGTAATTACCGTAAATCCTCGAGTATAATCCGCAATTTTTCCCAAAATTTAAAGGTGAAAATCCCTAGTGCGTATTATACACGAGGTTAAAAATGAAAGTTATCTTCTAAGCAATGTCCAAGCCTCTATTTGCTGTCTGGCTATGATTATTCAGACGCATTTTGTGATGTCGGGCGCGAAAATACCTTAAGCTAAGCCTGAAAGCAATGAAGTCATAAAGGAATCATCCATAACTTGCAGTAAGCAACATTTATTAAACGTTATTACTGTTATTTCTTTATCTTCTGCAAACAAAATGCACAAAAATGCTACACGTTTGCATTATGCTATAGATATAATAATAATAAAGGACGTTACCGTATACATTTTTACAAGTCAAGGACGTTATATAGACCTCCTTGACTCAAGTTAGAGAAGGGGTGCGTATTATACGCAATGTTTAGGTTTTTCAGCGGTACAGCCCCCTAAAAAATCCCCTGCGTATTATACTCGAGGATTTACGGTACTCACATATAACGTACTATCGCATTAGATAAACCTATATTTTGTGAAAAAACAGTATATTTCGTAGGTGGCAGGAAGCAAAGCAAATTTCATCATAATCCAGCATCCTATCCAGATTTGACGCATGGCAATTTTTTGTTACATTTAAGAATAAAAATACGGGTTAATGTTGAGATTAAAAACGTGTCTTATACACTGGCACATTCGGTATTAAAGGATTTCAAAGCCTCATATATCTATGCATTTTAATAAGTTGAAAACCATACCTTAAAATTATATTTTGGTAAATTTTAATAACTTACCTATGGTACTATTTAGTCGATTCTTACTTTGTTTAAAAAAATTATTTACTCTGTGTTTTTGTGTTTTATTTACTTTGTTTTTTAAAAAATTATTTACTTTGTGTAAAAAAAATATTCATTTTGTGTTTTATTTACTTTGCTAGGCCGTCGTTGTAGGATCGACTAGTCACGACTAGATAGCGCGGATTCGCGAGTGCGCGCACCGGGACCACTCTTCTTAAATAGTACCCTTATCTATATTTTTATTGAACTGAATGCTAGTTAAGTAACTAGAAAAAAAAAATAGATGTTAAGAATACTTACGGAGAGAAGCAGAAAGCAACATGTTTGTTTATGAGGATCAAAGCCTTGAGATATTCTGGGATACAAAAAGTTGTGATCAAGCGAAAATCGTGAGATTGAGAAGTGTTTTCGGAATGATAATGGATGTTTCCTTACCGATACCAAAAATAAAAGGCATGAAAATGTTATCGAATGAGGTTGTTGAATGACGTGAATGGATTAGATGGTGAGGCTTTTTAAGTAGGCTGAACAGAGGGACCAACCATTGGAGCTGATTGTAGCACAGTTAAAAAGATGATGGCCTTAAAGGATAGATTGTCCGTCAGTGATAGTCACTGAAGTAATTAAAGTACTTGAAATAATTTTTTAAAAAATTATCATTATTATTATTATTTGTATTATCGTATGAATTCCCGTATGTGGAACACAAATTTGCCAGGGTTTTCTGAAAATTTCACTAAAAAAGTTACCCGGGTGCTTAAACCAGAATATATAGGGGTGCTTAATATATAGCCCCACTTAAACGTAGATGTTCTCTTACAACAAAACTCGACTGCGGTAGTTACCGAAAGAGAAACTAATATCTTGCTGCGCACAATGTATTCGTTTATATTGCTAGCAGTATTAATATCGGGAAGTAAAATTTAGGTCAGAATTCCGCCAAGGTCGACTTCGCCTTTCATCCTTTCTAGGTCGATTAAATAAGTACCAGTTACGCACTGGTTGTCGATGCGATCAACTTAATCCCTTTGTCAGTCCTTGTTTGTCCCCTCTATGTTTAGCATCCTGTGGGCGATAAAGAAACAAATATTTAGGTCGAAATCACTTGATTTGGTGGTCACGGCGCTATTTAAACAAGTGTGCATTTTGCGCCGAAAGTCAATATGAGACCGTAGTATAGTTTGTTCCAACAGAACATTGACGTTTAAGTAGAGATAAATATTACTTGTTGGTATTAATACTGCCTCTGTCACAAATATTTATATTTTTAACGACTGATTATAAGAGTGGCTGTGTGGTAAGTAGCTTGTTTACCAACCACATGGTTCCGGGTTCAGCCCCACTGTGTGGTACCTTGGGCAAAGTGGTTTCTACTATAGCTTTGGGTCGACCAAAGCCTTGTGAGTGGATTTGGTAGGCGGAAACTGAAAGAAGCCCGTCATATATATGTATCCTTATAAGTGTGTGTATGTTTGTGTGTCTGTGTTTGTCCCCCTAGCATTGCTTGACAACCGATGCTGGTGTGTTTACGTCCCCGTAACTTAGCGATTCGGCAAAATTGACCGATAGAATAAGTACTAGGCTTACAAAGAATTAGTCCTCGGGTCGATTTGCTCGACTAAAGGCGGTGCTCCAGCATGGCCACAGTCAAATGACTGAAACAAGTAAAAGAGTAATTAGCAAAGGTCAGATTTCAGTTTTCTGCTATGTAGAGCTATTACGGATGTAATGTTCCCCGTGAGGCAACTGCAGGAGAATTACTTAGCCACTAAAGAGACCACTCGCCAGGTTCCACGTTCTGTAACCGAGTAATCTCTTAGGGGATCTTTTCCTTTTGAACGGCAGTTTTCAACACAATTTCTAGTTAACTAAACACTTTTAAACTTCGTATACTGGTAGAATGTGTTTATAAAACATCATTTTTTCTTGGCTTTATTGAGAAAATTCTATAGATTGTAAGATATTTCCACTTTAAAATCGAGCATTTCGGCAATTTTAACCAATCGCTTACCTCCATTTGGGGTGAAAACATTCCGTGCTGTATGAATATGTCCCTCCTTTAAGAAACAGATTGGGTTTATTTACATTTGCGAAGAAAAAAAGATACCCTTCCCCCACCCCTCAGTCATACAATAGTGTAATAAATAAAATGTATACATACATACATATAAGTACGTACCTACATCTACATGTATATATACATGCATACATAAATATATATACGTGAGTACAGGACACCACAAATAGACGTAGAACTCAACAAGAAACGAAAACGTAAAAACAAACATGGAAACGGACCTTTTTTTTAACAACGAAAAACAGAGTACAAGACAAACAACACAAGGAAAACTCCCCTTCACCAGCTGTCCCTAGTACGACTCCATGCGTGTTTCGAAGGTGAGGACAGAACACGACTCGTCGAGCTAGCCCTTCCTGCGAAAGAATTAAATAAAATTCCTTCGCAGTGGGGTAAAAACAAGGAAAGAAAAAAATGTGACAAAAACAGGACGTAAAAACGATACAAATAAAATTACAAAATAAAATACAAAATAAAAATACAATTACAAAAAAATACAGTACAAGAAAAGAAAACAAACAATGAGGGCCTTTTTTGGCCTAGACGAGGAAAGATTCTTAAGAGCGCAGGAAGAAAGCGTGTTCACTGTTGAGAGGCCGCAAGCGAAAGGAAGTGGTCGCCCGACTGTGAGAGAGATGAGGAGGAGTGAGAGAGAGAGAGAGGAAGACAAGGAAGGAAGGGAAGATCAAGCAAAGGGTTATAGAGTTTCGCGTATATATATATATATATAATACTGCTGAGACCTCCTAGGCAAAGTTGTTTATGGAAGACCAACAGTCGCCCATGCATACCGGCCTCCCATCTCCATGCCACTGGCACCAGTGACGTTGCAACTCATTTCTATAGCTGAGTTAACTGGAGCAACGTAAAATAAAGTGTCTTGCTCAAGAACACAACACGCAGCCCGGTCCAGGATTCGAACCTCACAACTTCACGATTGTAAGCTCGACGCTTTAACCACTGAGCCATGCGCCTTCACACACACCACACACACACACACATATACTGGCAGAGATACCCGGCGTTGCTCGGAATTAAAATGGTATGGTTTGTATATGTATAGGATCTTTTCCTTTTGAACGGCAGATGTCAACACAATTTCTAGTTAACTAAATACTTTTAAACTTCGTATACTGGTAGAATGTGTTTATAAAACATAATTTTCTCTTGGTTTTATTGAGAAAATTCTATAGTTTGTAAGATATTTCGTCTGAAAATCCGAGCATTTCGGCAATTTTAACCAATCGATTACCTCCATTCAACTAAAATCATTTGCTGCGTCTAAAACTGTAACTAACCCTAATCATCCTGTAACTAACCCTAATCCTAAATTTTTTTTTCTTAATTGTTAAATTAATTTAATCCCATTGCTTTAGTTTTTTTTTTACACGTGTAACAACTAAATTAATTTAACAATTAAGAAAAAAAAATTAGAGTTTAGGGTTAGTTACAGGATGTCTCAGTTTTAGACGCAGCAAATGATTTTAGCTCAAAAGAGAGCATAGGATTGGTTAAAATTCGAAAAGTTAAACTACGTTAAATAAATTACAATTTTCTCAAGAAAGCCAAGAGAAAAAAATGTTTTATTTTGACACATTCTACTAGTATACGAAGTTTTAAAATGTTTAGTTAACTAGAAATTGTCTGCCGTTCAAAAAGAAAAGATCCAAATGATGGTCTAATTCGACTAAGCGACATATAATACGTCCGTTTGGAGGATTCCGTGCCCTTTCATGGAAAATTGGGAATGGATGAGAATGTAATTTTTGAATCCACCAAAAAGCTACCAATGGATATACTCGCCTTTGAGGCGGTCGGTGCTGCATCTAAAACGACCTGTCGTATGGTTTACAGTCAAATGAATAGAGAAATGTTTACATTCCGGAAATGGGCTGCAATGGGAGACGGCAATGGGGAAGTGAACAGCTGAAATGTTGCAGAAGGCGAAGGGTTGACATTGGACTGCTGATATTGCTGAAGAATAAACATAAAGTGAGCCTCTGCTGTCACATGAGAATATGTAGTGATGAATTACTTGAAAACAAAAGGCATAAAGACTTACAGCGTGATATCAACGTCGACGTCGTCGTTTAACGTCCGCTTTCCATGCTAGCATGGGTTGGACGGTTTGACTGTGGGCTGGCGAACCAGATGGCTGCACCAGGCTCCAGTCTTGATCTTCTTAACGCCAACCATTCCGAGAATGTAGTGGGTGCTTTTACGTGCCACCGGCACAAAGACCAGTCAGGCGGTACTGGCAACGACCTCGCTCGAATTTTTTTTTGTATATAGTATGTCTGTATTTGTGTATATATATGTACATAGTATGTCTGCATTTGTGTATGCAGTGTAAATTAACGAAATATAAGGAAATGAACGAAATAGAAGCACGTGTATGGAACTGCTAATTTAATGGTAAATGCCACAATAATTATTACAAAGAGACAAATAATTATAGAGGATAAATTTCTTAATGTAAGGGTAAATATGTAATTGTAAATACCTTGCAACCTTACAACTGCTGCGATAATTATTAACTGGTAATGGAAGAGTAAATGTGTATTTTTATATACACATTGGACCTTGCCACCTCATGGTTTCTTTTTTCGAGAGTTTCACGTCTAGAATTCACATACATACATTCAAGTGTGTCAGTCGTCACATATGTGTAGATGTGTCTGTGTGTGTGTTTAATAACGTACGTAATAACGTACGTAACACACAGACACTCGCCGTCAAATATACACTCATATACAAAATGTGACGTCGTCGTTGTGCTATAAAATGTTCCTAACATACACTCACATACATATACTAAGATAGCCACATAGAGACATACATTCACGCATGTTTAATAACGTACCTAACGCGGAAAGACACACATACTATGAGACATATACACACTCATACACTTACACACATACACTCACAGTCATATATAAAATGTGATGTTGTCGTTGTGGTACAAAATGTCCTGTTGACAATAGAAAGAGTATCTCTCTGAAATGTTATATTGTTTTAATCGAAATGAAAATAATGAAAATAAAATGTGTGTGTGTGTTCAAAGTACACGATTTCAGATCAAGTCACTTGCTATGCAAGTACATCTCCGTAAATAGAAAGATTATTTCTATGAAATGTTATATTGTTTTGATTGAAATGAAAATAAAATTTCGCACTGACACTGACTAGCCCTTACATACATGTAGTGTGTTTCATAACGTACCTCACGTGGAAAGACACACATACTGTGAGACATATACACACTCGCACACATTTCTTCACTGACAGATACACAGTCATATACAAAACTAGCTGAAGGTGACCCGCTCTACGCGCGGGTAAGAGTGTGGTTGTTACTTTCTGTTGCTTCCTTTCAGCACGTAAAAAGCACCATCCGAACGTGGCGGATTGCAGCGCCGCCTTGACTGGCTTCTGTGCTGGTGGCACGTAAAAAGCACCAACCGATCGTGGCCGCTGCCAGCCCCCCTGGCACCTGTGCCGGCGGCACGAAAAAAGCACCCACTACGCTCACAGAGTGGTTGGCGTTAGGAAGGGCATCCACCTGTCGAAACACTGCCAGATCAGACTGGAGCCTGGTGCAGCCTCCTGGCTTCCCAGACCCCTGTCAAACTGTCCAACCCGTGCTAGCACGGAAAACGGACGTTAAACGATGATGATGATTCTCCCTCTTTGTTTCTCTCTCCTTTCTCTCTCACTTTCCCACTCTCTTACTCTTCCTTTCTCTCGGACTCTCCCTCGCTTTCTCTTACTCTCTATCTTTATCTATCTCTCTCCCATTTATAAACAACAAAAGATCTTGAGTAAGTTGAGAAATAAAATATTTAGAAAGATCAATCATAAATATCAGGCAGTAACAACGGAAAGGTCTGCTTCAAGGCAGACAGCAAAACACTAACATTTAAAAGGGACAGACGAACTTGCGAGCTGAATAAAAATAATAAAATATTGGAAACCAAAGTTTGAAGGGATAGAATTTGAGGATAGTAGAGTCACCATGGCTGGCATTTCTTAACGACGGACAGCAACGTATTGACAGTTCAACGGCTGGCGTAAAATTTCGAACTTGATGTAAAAAAAATCCCTAAAAACCAAGTTTTGAATTGATTCTTTCTCACGACAGTAGACTCACGATGGCAAGCATTCAAAACTTCTTCATCATGGACGGCAACACATTGACGATTAAAAGGCTGGCGCAAATTTTTTAGCTTGATGTAACAGAGAATTGCTAAACACTCGCTCCTTTAAATTTTAATCCCCTTCCAGCCCCATTTAGACCCCTTTTCACATTTTGGTTAATATAACCCGATTTCATTTGGGTCTACTGGGGCCACATTTTATAAGATGAGGACTCAACCAAGTTTCCCAAGTTCTGGTCATAGACCATAGAACACTCAACCAAGTTTCCCGAGTTCTGGTCATAGACCATAGAACAGTCAAGCAAGTTTCCCGAGTTCTGGTCATAAACCATAGAACACTCAACCAAGTTTCCCGAGTTCTGGTCATAGACCATAGAACACTCAATCAAGTTTCCCGAGTTCTGGTCATTTGCAGAATAAATAGAGACGGCGGAGGTGGCAGACGTCGTTGCAATGTAAACATGATTTGTTATAAGAGAAAGATTGTCCAGATTGTGTGTTGGTGGTCGTGGTGGCGATGATAATTATCTTTAAGAATGGAGATAAAGAGAAATTGAATGGGAGTTAGAGGTAGAAAGAGAAGGTGTAAATTTTGGAGTAAATCCGACGGGATGTAGTGGGCTTTAACCCCGGCAAAAAAAAAAATATCTGTTGCGTTTCTGAAAGAGGTGAAGTAGGAATATTGAAACTTTTGCGGCTGTCATTGATAGACTCGTTGTAGAATAAATAGAGACGGCGAAAAAAGAGAGAGGTCGAGAAAGAAAAGGTGATATATGAAAGAGAGGACGGGAAAATGAAATATTTTGCAATGTAAACATGATTTGTTTTAAGAGAAAGATTGTCATGATTGTGTGTTGGTGGTGGTGGCGATGATAATTATCATTAGGAAAAAGAGTGAGTGAGTGAGGAAGACATACATAAGTTGTGGCGATGATAATTGTAGACCCCTTTTCACATTTTGATGAAGAGAACCCGATTTCATTCGGGTGTACTGGGGCCACATATAGGTGTGTGTGTGTGTGTGTGCACGCTGTAGAAATTAAATTAGATAAAACCACTAATAGGGAAATGAAACAGTAAAAAAACAAAAACAAAAACATAAAAATAAAAATATAATATTAGATATATGTATATGTGTGTGTGTGTGTTGACAGGTAGACAATAGAACGCGATGGCGATGTAATATTTGTTTCTGTCTATGAACGCAGATAGATACATGAGTAAAATGTATGGGAAGCTAAGAGATAGAGTGAGTGAAAATGTTCTTGGAAGAGAGGAAATAGCGAGAGAGTGATTTGAGGAAGACTTTACATTAAATAACGGGAGTGGCATTGTGAAATGAAGAGGAGTGAGAGGGTACTGGAGGAAATAGGGTGAGTGAGGAAGATGGCCCCTAGCAACAACACCTTTTAAGATAGGGATTTCTAAGGTAGCCCACGAGCATCGTCACCTCATTCTACATGTCCCTGTAAATTTTGGAGCGAATCGGACGGGATGTAGTGGCATTGAAAGCGATCCAAGCGGTAAAAACGCATTTCAGTTTTATATATATGGAGATATATATATACATGTGTATATATACATGTGTATACATACATATATACATGTGTATACATATATATACATGTGTATACATATATATATATATATATACATGTGTATATATATATATGTATACACATGTATATATATATATATATACATGTATAGACACATCTTTAATTAAACTATTGACCGCCTTAAAACGGATTTCAACAGACAAATATTACTATAATGGATAATATAAGCTTATAACTACTTATACACACATACAATAAATACAGACACACACACATTAGTCAGACATATAGCCACATATACACACACTGCACGAATATATCTATATATATAAAACTCTAGTTGTGTGAGTGTCTGTCCCCTTCGATTTAGATTCCTAACTCCTCCCACATTTTGCGGTGCAGTTTAACCAAATTCGGGTATCTTATAGTCGTGATTCATATCGAGCCCGTCTGACTATTAGCGCGCGTCAACGATGAGTCTACGATTTTAAAAATAATTTAACATCATTTTTTATTCCATTTTAATGCATAAAATGCATCGTGTGTCGATGGCGGCGGAGTTGGCGTCCACGCTCACAGCTGCACCTGTTTGCTTCTCCCCCTTCCCTCCCTCGTGAAGCTGTGGGGAAGGGAGTGTAAAGAAATCAACGTCGTAATGCGTTGTGAAGGAAACCAGCGTTCTTTTAGAACAACGACTTCATGGCTTGAAGACACGAAAACAAAAATGGCTAAGAAAGCCCGAATTTATAAGGGAAGTAACTCTCTAAAAATGCTTATATAGTTATTTCCCTTACAAACCCGAGCAACGCCGCGCGATACTGCTAGTTTATTTATAAAGTTTAAACAGCATGACAGTGCCGATAAGGCGTAAGTTAACGAAGGTATAAACCTGACGTAAATACACGAAGTTGACGACTTTCACTTCTGACAGCTAAAAGCATGACAGTGCCGATAAATTTACACGCGTTTTGATAAATTCTGCGGAAAGAAACGAAGGTGGACGAGTGACGTCACACTTTTTCTACTTTTCTCCTGACAACTAAAAGCATGACAGTGCCGATTTCTTTACTACCCACTACTGAACAAGGTCGAGTTGTTATTGTATATCACCATACAGCTAACGAACAGACGCACACTGCTATCAACAACTACCGTCGCCGACATAGTCATGTTCAACCAACAACCGTGGAGTCAACCCGACGTTCGTTCAATATCCTTAAACAACCCTTATTCAGGGACCTTTTGAGCGGGATGGGTTACTCGACCAGAAGAAAATTCTAACTGGCCCCCCACCTGCTAGATCATGTGCTGTTTATCTTGATATGAGATCACCATGTCGCGCATATATGGTTGTGATGCATGTACCTAGTGTACCCTTATCAGACTGGTAGTCATGATGGGTATACTGGGCTTCGTATATTTTACCCCAGTGTCACTTTGATGGCATGCACTGCTCTCTCACTCAATGATAATAATAATGCCATCGAGAAATACCTTAGGAATGAGAACCCAGGTTCGAAATTTCCCTAAGACACCTGATGAAGGCTGGAGGGTGTATCAGCCGAAACGTTGCGTTAACTACAAACAAGATGAGGACAAATATCCGTCAAATGTAAATGATGGAGTGGCTGTGTGGTAAGTAGCTTGCTTACCAACGACATGGTTCCGGGTTCAGTCCCACTGCGTGGCATCTTGGGCAAGTGTCTTTTGCTATAGCCCCGGACCGACCAATGCCTTGTGAGTGTATTTAGTAGACGGAAACTGAAAGAAGCCTGTCGTATATATATATATATATATATATATATATATATACACTTTATTTAAAGCAGCAGAAAATTCAACAAAATCTGTTACTCTGAGTTTCTCGTTGCCGTTCATCAGACAGTTTTTGCTAGAAAAAACTGTCTGATGAACGGCAACGAGAAACTCAGAGTAACAGATTTTGTTGAATTTTCTGCTGCTTTAAATAAAGCATATTACTCTACCACTGGTATTTGAGTACTCTTTTTACCACCTTGTTTCACATTTATGTGTTTACTCCGGTATATATATATATATATATATATATATATATTTATATATATATATATATATATGTGTGTGTGTGTGTATATGTTTGTGTGTCTGTGTTTGTCCCTCTAGCATTGCTTAACAACCGATGCTGGTGTGTTTACGTCGCCGTCACTTAGCGGTTCGGCAAAAAAGACGATAGAATAAGTCCTGACTAAAGACGGTGCTCCAGCATGGCCGCAGTCAAATGACTGAAACAAGTAAAAGAGTAAAGCGTAATGTAAATAACGTCGCCAAACTTCGTCTGAAGCCTTTTTTTTATTATCTCCCTTTGACGCAGCGTTACGGATGGCAATGAACAGCGTTAAAATTTGTTTTCAAAGTTAACGCTTCACTACAAAGTTTTTCCTTTACAATCATCCAGGTGAGTTTAATTTAAATTTAAAACATAATAATTTCAGAATGCAATGTTTAAACTCTATTATTTCTTTAACAACTAAATCGGTTATTTTATCTTATACACCTGTCGGCTTATCCACGCCAAGTGTACACCTCATCTGACTTTGTTTCCTCAACTTTCTGAAAAATGAATTTTTTTTTTTTTTTCCGAATATTTTTCAGATGGTGTTCGTTACGATTATATCGATATTTGGCGATCCTTCGGTATAAGTACACACGTGACTTTGTTTACATTTCTGAAGATAACAGAAACCCTTTTCTCCCACCCCTAACCCTAACAGAAACCCTAACCCTAACCCCCCCCCCATATATAAAAAAAACATTTTCTTGATATGTATCGATATTTAATGGGAAACAAATTCATGAGCATACACACATATGTACCAACACACATCAGATAATTTTCATTTTCTTTTTTTTCTTTTTTTTTTTTTCAAAATCTCAAATTTAATTTTGTTGATATATATTTGATGTATAATAATAATAAAAACATTGTGTACAGTGCTCAGGTGCACTACAACTCATCTAAAGTGTATGTATAATCAGGTGTAGTTTCGGCGGATTTCGGAAAGCATGAGGGCCTTAAAGGATGCAGTGTCATATGTATGTTAGAATAAATGTCTGCACACCCACCAACTTTTTGTTCCTTACATTAAATTCTAATATAATCGTAATCTACACTATCTGAAAGATATCAGTAGAAAATGTGATTAAAAAATACTCATTTTTCTGAAAGTTATGAGGAAACAAAAATATCTTGTGTGAAATATCCAAAACACCTCTTTCCTCCCAACCGAAAAAAAATTCATAACAAATTCCGATAAAATCGTAATTTACATAATCTGAAAGAGATTCCAAAGTTTCATTGAAAAATATACATCTTACTGTAAGTTATGAGGAAACAAAATCATGAAGAGTGGACACACTTGTGTAGAAATGACCATCTGTCTATCCTAACGTATCCTACTGCTTAGGATAACTGAGATTTAGTACAATACGTAATTGTTTAGCCTCTGGTCATCCTTTAACCAGCAAATATGTGATCAAATATATATATATATATATATATATATATATATATATATATATATATATATAAATTAAGGGTAAAAATTGATATTAGTCAATTAAAACCAGTGGTCTAGCACATTAAAAAGAATCCGAAGATTAAAATATTTATATATACCAATTAAGGACTGAACACGAAAAAGTGGACAGTCAACATGATACATATATCCATATATGGATCTTTTCGGTTTGAACGGCAGTTTTTAACATAATTTCTAGGTAACTCGTATACTGGTAGAATGTGTTTATAAAAGATATTTTTCTCTTGGCTTTATTGAGAAAATTCTATAGTTTGTAACATATTTGTTGTTTTTTTTCTTCTTCAATTTCTGCAATTTCAACCAATCAATGACGTCTATTGAGGTAAAAAAAAACATTCTGTGCCGTATGACTATGTCCCTCGTTTAAGAAACAGATTGGGTTTATTTACATTTGTGAAGAAAAAAGATACCCTTCCCCCCACCTCTAACCCTAACCCTAAAACAGATTGAAATGCAATAGATCGATACTAGGGTCATAATTATGGGTGACAATTTCATATGACACCGCTAGAAAAAACTGCCGTTCAAACCGAAAAGATCCACATATATATATATCCGAAGAACGACACCTCTTTCAGGAGGAATATGGAAAAATATTTCATAGCTAAGTTCTCCCCCCAAATTAAATGGCTAAAATTTTACTCATCATACAGTGAAGGACAAATCTTTCGATTTACAATATAATATAGTAGAACATTTAATATGTGTGTGTATATGTATATATATATATGTGTGTATATATATATATTACCTGTTATATACATTATATTATTTTTGTAATTTACTTCATCTTTACTTTTTAATTGTCATTTTAATTTTAACTTTCCTATGATATGCAATTTTGAAGATGGTGTAATTTAGTTGTTCATTTTGAATCGATAAAAGGTGTTTTTTTTTTTTCTAATATTTCATGTATAAGCATGTATATATATATAGTGGTATAAATATCAACACAACTTTTTCCCCTTCCTCCCTTATTTTTCTTTTTCTTTTTCCTTTTTTTTATCTCTTCCCTTCTCCAAACACACAGACACCCACACACGCACACACACACACACACATACACAAACACACGGACACACACACACCTCATAAAAAGTGGAAAGAATTCTTAAACCCAAAAAAGCATTTGACCATTCTCACAATGATAAAAGGAAATATAATTTATGGCCTGCCTCCCTGCCACCACACACTCAGAGACACTGTGAAGTGGTCAAAGCTGAAATTCCTTTTTTTTTCCTAAGGCCTTAGAACTCCCTTGGAGTCAATATTCTGTCCAGCAGACCAAAAAAATTCTTTTCTTCTTCTTCCCTCTCCCTTCCCCTCTTTCGCTTTAGCACTCATCCCAGATACAAAAACACACACACACATACACACATGTTCTCTCTCTCACTTTCTCCTCATCCATCATCCTCTTGTACTGTCTTATATTCCTCCCCACCACTAGGAAACTATAAAATGATCAAAATTCCTCACACAGGAACTTAGTTTGATTTGAAAACCCCACTAGAATGGGAGAAAGCGCTAATGATCTAAATGATATGATATGTATATAAAAAATGTAATATATAAATAAAGATCTGTAAATATAAACCATCCGATCTTCTGAGTACCTCATTTCTTCTAATATATATATATGTGTGTGTGTGTGTGTGTGTGTGTGTGTGTGTATATATTACTAAGGTGGCATGCTGGCAGAACCATTAGCCAGACAAAATGCTTAACAACATGTCATCTGTCTTTACGTCCTCTCCTTTGATCTGCCTAGAAAGGGAGGCCCTAGCTGGAGCTTGCACTCCATTGACATAACTTTCAGGGTCATCGAGGTTTACAAGTCACCCCACTGGGCCTTGTAGTGGACCTTTACTCTTTTACTTGTTTCAGCCATTTGACTGCGGCCATGCTGGAGCACCGCCTTTAATCGAGCAACTCGACCCCCAGGACTTATTCTTTTGTAAGCCCAGTACTTATTCTATCGGTCTCTTTTGCCGAACCGCTAAGTAACGGGGACATAAACACACCAGCATCGGTTGTCAAGCAATGCTAGGGGGACAAACACAGACACACAAACACATACACGCATATACATATACATATATGCAACGGGCTTCTTTCAGTTTCCGTCTACCAAATCCACTCACAAGGCTTTGGTCGGCCCGAGGCTATAGTAGAAGACACTTGCCCAAGGTGCCACGCAGTGGGACTGAACCCGGAACCATGTGGTTGGTAAAGAAGCTACTTACCACACAGCCACTCCTGCGCCTTTGTGTATGGGTGTATATAAATAAACATTTACTTAACACCTAATCATTGCTAACATAGTCCATCAAAGTCCTGAATCCATAGGTACCAAAATAATCTGTTTCTAGATCTGTGGATTGCAACCACCGTCATCACCGCCGCCACCCTCAATACTAACACAATCAACATTATGCCTATGAAGGAGCCTTGACGTGTTTTCTCCATCTACTAGAAATAGCAGTCAAATTTCCTTCAGATCGCCTCCTACCCTCCACCATGTTAAACAGGTAAACGAAAGGTCCCATGTAGTATTGTAATCTGTAACGTTCATACAATATTTGGCAGGGTGGAGTGGCTGTGTGGTAAGTAGCTTGCTTACGAACCACATGGTTCCAGGTTCAGTCCCACTGTGTGGCACCTTGGGCAAGTGTCTTCTACTTTAGCCCCGGGCCGACCAAAGCCTTGTGAGTGGATTTGGTAGACAGAAACTGAAAGAAGCCCATCGTATATATGTTTGTGTGTCTGTGTTTGTCCCCCCACCCCAACAACCGATGCTGGTGTGTTTACGTTCCCATAACTTAGTGGTTCAGCAAAAGAGACTGATAGAATAATTACTAGATTTACAAAGAATAAGTCCTGGGGTCGATTTGCTCGACTAAAGGCGGTGCTGCAGTATGGCCACATGTCACATGATTGAAACAAGTAAAAATATATATATAATATATATATATATATATATATATATATATATATATATATATATATCATCATCATCATCATCATCATCATTTAGCGTCCGTTTTCCATGCTAGCATGGGTTGGACGGTTCTACTGGGGTCTGTGAAGCCAGAAGGCTTCATCAGGCCCAGTCAAATCTGGCAGTGTTTCTACGGCTGGATGCCCTTCCTAACGCCAACCACTCCGTGAGTGTAGTGGGTGCTTTTTACGTGCCACCCGCACTGGTGCCAGATATTTCCCCCCCTTCTCCTCATCATCCTTCTTCTTCTTCTCCTTCCCTACCAAGAATTCACAACAACCTCGAACACACAAGTGCAAACAAGAGAGACAGAGAAAGGCAGAAACAAGGAAAATGCCACTTATATTTGAACACTATACAAATATTCTTTTAAAAAAACTTTTCTTTTAATTTTTCTAAATTTAATTATTTAATCGTTACAGTTGAAAAGGTCTCAAAATGACCGAAACCGGTACTGAAATGTTTTTTATAAAATTATTTTAGCATTTTCTATCTTGACTTGTTTTTTCATATAAATATATATATATATATACTAGCAGTATCGCCCGGCGTTGCTTGGGTTTGTAAGGGAAATATCTATATAAGCATTTTTAGAGATGTAAAGTATAATAGCCATCTCAATATGGCTAACCACAAAGAGGGAGGGGGTGTTACTGTATGTAGCTTTTTACTTTCTGAGATTTAATAATAAATTTTTAGAGCGTTACTTCCCTTATATATGCCAAAAATGCATTAAAAATGAGAAAAATTGATGGTAAATTTTTTTTTAAATCGTAGACTCATCGTAGACATGCACTAATACCCAGAAGGGTTCGATATGAATCACGACTATAAGATACCCGGTTTTGGTTAAACTGCACCGCAAAATGTGGGAGTAGCTAGGAATCTAAATCGTAGGAGACAGACAGCACACAACCTTACTTTTATATATAAAGATATATATATACTAGCAGTATCGCCCAGCATTGCTCGGGTTTGTAAGGGAAATAACTATATAAGCATTTTTAGAGAGTTATAGCCAAAAAATGCATTAAAATGGAAAAAAAATTATGGTAAATTTTTTTAAAGACCGTAGCCTCATCGTAGACGCGCGCTAATACCCAGAAGGGCTCGATATGAATCACGACTATAAGATACCCGGTTTTGGTTAAACTGCACTGCAAAATGTGGGAGTAGTTAGGAATCTAAATCGTAGGAGACAGACACACAACTTGACTTTTATATATATATATATATATACATACATACAGAGTGGGCCAAAAGTTACGCACCAAAACATTTGACATTTATATAAGGTTATTCAGTTTGTTCATCATGTTACAAGTATGTGTGTGTGTGTGTTTATCATTGTTTTGTTTATTTTATTCAATTTTAGAAAAGTTGAAAAATGTCTTTGATGATTCTGAAGCGTATTGACCTTATTTGGTGCATGACTTTTTGCCCACACAATATCTTTCACTTGCTTCACTCATTTGACTGTGGCCATGCTGGGGCACCATCTTGGAGGGGTTTTGTTGAACAAATCTCCTCCAGGACATTTTTTAAAGCCTGGTACTTATTCTATTGTTCTTTGTTTTTTTTGTTTTTTTGCCAAACTGCTAAGTTACGTGGACATAAACACACCAACACTGTTTGTCAAGTGGTGGTGGTGGTAGTGGGGGAACGACACACACACACACACACACACATATTGATATATACTCACACACACACACACACATATTGATATATACTCACACACACACACACACACACACACATATATAAAAGATTCAGTTGAATTAGGTACTTAAGTTGAGGTATCTCATTAGGTCAGAATAATCAATTAAAAAAGTTATTAGAAACAGCCATAATGAATTGACATTTTTCAACTGTATATATATATATATATATATCGAATGGCTTCTGTGCCGGTGGCACATAAAAAGCACCAACCAATCGTGGCCGATGCCAGACCCCTCTGGCACCTGTGCAGGTGGCACGTAAAAAGCACCCACTACACTCGCGGAGTGGTTGGCGTTAGGAAGGGCATCCAGCTGTAGAAACACTGCCAGATCAGACTGGAGTCTGGTGCAGCCCCTGGCTTCCCAGACCCCGGTCGAACCGTCCAACCCATGCTAGCGCGAAAAACGGACGTTAAACAATGATGATGATGATGATATATATATATATATAGTGGAGGCGCAATGGCCCAGTGGTTAGGGCAGCGGACTTGTGGTTGTAGGATCGCAGTTCGATTCCCAGACCGAGTGTTTACTGAGCGAAAACACCTAAAAGCTCTACGAGGCTCCGGCAGGGGATGGTGGCGATCCCTGCTGTACTCTTTCGCCACAACTTTCTCTCACTCTTTCCTCTGTTGGCCTGCTCGCTTAGCCAGCAGGGTGGTGTCATTTGAAGGCTAAAACAATGCAATGCACATTGTGACCAGCAATGTGTAGCAACATCTGATAGCCTGGTCAGTCATGGTGATATATATATTATAGGCTTCTTTTAGTTTCTGTCTTACCAAATCCATTCATAAGGCTTTGGTTGGTCTGATGCTATAGTAGAAGACACTTGCCTGAGGTACCACTCAGTGAGACTGAACCTGAAACCATGTGGTTGGGAAGTGAGCTTTTTACCACACAGCTCAAAGAATAAGACACAAGTCCTTTAACACATCCTTAATGATTTATTACAATTGGTTTTGAACCAACACTGCTTGCAACGCTAGTTTAACACATTATTCAAAGTGAAAATTTACGTAATATTTGTGGTTTTAGCATTAGAGTGGTACTCCATTAGACTTGCATCAAAGGGACCTGCCTTCAGATGCATATTGTGCATCTTCAGACAATGGTTTTTTTTTTTTTGTTTATATCAGAAGGATGCAAAAAGTAAATAAAAGTATAGAAGAGTGGCTGTGTGGTAAGTAGCTTGCTTATGAACCACATGGTTCCGGATTCAGTCTCACTGCGTGGCACCTTGGGCAAGAGTCTTCTACTATAGCCTCGGGCCTACCAAAGCCATGTGAGTAAATTTGGTAGACGGAAACTGAAAGAAGCCTGTCATATATATGTATATATATATGTGTGTGTGTGTTTGTGTATCTGTGTTTGTCCCCCCCAACATCGCTTGATAACCGATGCTGGTGTGTTTACATCCCTGTAACTTAGCAGTTCGGTAAAAGCGACAGATAAAATAAGTACTAGGCTTACAAAGAATAAGTCCTGGGGTCGATTTGCTCGACTAAAGGTGGTGCTCCAGCATGGCCACAGTCAAATGACTGAAACAAGTAAAAGAGTTAGGGAATAAATAATTGGAATAGAGATCATGTGGGAAGGATGAAGAGGAAGAAGAATACAAAGAAGAAGAAGGAGGAGGAGGGGAAGCTGAGGAGGTTAATAGATGAGGAAAACACAATACATAGTAAATAAGTGTATCGGGAATGGTCCGTCGTCACAGCATTGTCAGTGGTACCACATTTCATTTGATGGGTAAATATTAATTTCAGTTTGTCTCTTGGGGCAACATTAACCCTTTAGCATTTAAACCGGCCATATCCGGCCAAAAGTATTCTGCCTGTTTTATGTTCAAAATGGTCAGATCTGGTCTCTCACACCAACCCTACAATGTTGTTTTAAAAATTAACAGCTACCTCATCAAAATCTCATAGCTAGTTGATAGTTTCCGCTACCACTAGAATACGAATAGCCTGGGCAAAGTTTAGAAAGCTCCTACCCCTACTGGCGACAAAGGGTCTCTCGCTCAGAGTGAAAGGTAGATTCTATGACGCATGTGTATGAACTGCCATGCTTCACGGTAGAGAAACATGGGCCGTGACTGCAGAGGATATGCGTAGACTTGAAAGAAACGAAGCTAGCATGATCCGCTGGATGTGTAATGTCAGTGTGCGCGCACGACAGAGGGTAAGCACCCTGAGAGAAATGCTGGACATAAGAAGCATCAGATGTGGTGTGCAAGAGCGACGCTTGCGGTGGTATGGTCATGTACTGCGGATGGATGAGGAGAGATGTGTGAAGAAGTGCCACTCCCAAACAGTTGAAGGTATCAGGGGGAGAGGTAGACCCAGGAAGACATGGGATGAGGTAGTCAAGCATGACCTCAGAGCATTGGGCCTCACAGAGGCAATGTGGATGAAAAAGCTTTTTTTTTGGCAGAATAATGCGAACACTAAAGGGTTAAGCAGACAAAAAACAAAAGGAAAAGACAGGTGAATTTGATAACGATGATAATAACTACTTATAGTGAGAAGGTGATTAGAAGAGGTTTGATGAAATGCCACTCTAATGTTTAAAACCACAAGCATCACATAAATTCTCACTTAGAGTATTGCATAAACTGTGTATATATATGTATATGTATATGTATATATGTATGGGCATGTTGGGCGGGAATCGGGTATCTTCACTGGGGTACACGGTGGCCATGGTATTGGCATCAGAAATGATGAGGGAACTAGACTACTGGAATTCTGTGATGCATGTAACCTTTAATCTGCAACACTAACTTCAGGAAGCCTGACTGCCACCTTATAACCTATCAGTCAGGAGACTCCGCTAGGCAAATAGACTTCATCCTCACCAGACAGCGGGATGCAGGGTTGCTCTTAAATACAAAGACCCTCCCGGGTGAAGAATGTATTCCTCAGCATAGGCTAATCATTAGTGACTTTAGGCTTGAGGCCAGAAGGATTCCAAGAAACAGACCAATCCAGAAAAGAAGGATTTAGAAGCTAAAGAACCCTTCACATGGTCAAAGATTTAGGGACATCCTCATCAAGAAATTTGATGAGAGGGAGGGGGAGCTAGAGACGTCGGACATAGAAGGTAGCTGGAAATTCCTACAGGACCGCTTGCTGAGTGCCACAGACCAAGTCTGTGGATGAGGCAAAGTCCCTTCCAAACTTAGAGTTACGTGGTGGTGGAATAGTGCAGTAGACAAAGCCATTAGTGCAAAGAAACAGGCCTGGAAAGCCTGGAGGGATGGGGGTAGCAGGGAACTGTACCAGGTAGCCAAAAGGGAGGCTGGGCAGCAGGTATACATAGCCAAAGATGTAGCAGAAAAGAAGAAGTTTGCCAATGTCCAGCGACGTGAGGACCAAAGAACTGAGGTATTTCGGATTGCCAGACAGTGTGTGAGAGAAAATAGTGATGTTACAGAAAAGAAATGTGTCCGCATGGATGATGCTGCACTTGCTTTTAATGATGGTGAAAAGAAAGAGGCTTGGAGAAGCCATTATGAAAGACTGCTGAATGTGGAGAATGAATGGGAGGAGGAGAGCCTGCCAAATGTTGACCCAGGAGAGGGACCAGCTATCCGAATAGACGGCTCCCTTGTAGTTAAGGCAATTAAGGGTATGAAACCAGGTAAAGCCCCCAGCCCATCAGGAATCACTGCTGAGATGCTTAAAACAGCTGGTTATGTGGGCTATGGCCTAGTCACCTGCATTGTAAACCAGGTAGTTCATAATGGATTCATACCCAATGACTGGCGTAGCAGCACCATAGTCAACTGCTACAAGGGTAAGGGTGATGCTCTAGATAGAAATAACTACAGGGGTATTAAACTGTTGGATCAGGTGATGAAGGTCACAGAGAGGGTCATAACCCATCTCATTAGGGAGAGAATTTGCTTAGATGAGATGCAGTTCGGTTTTGTGCCGGGTAGAAGCACCACTGATGCTATATTCCTGGTCCGACAACTGCAGGAGAAGTACCTAGCTAAAGATAAACCCCTCTACATAGCTTTTGTGGACTTGGAGAAAGCCTTTGACAGGGTCCCCTGATCCCTTATCTGGTGGTCGATGCGGAAACTGGAGATTGATGAATGGCTAATAAGGGTTGTACAGGCCCTATACAGAGAGCCTGTCAGCAATGTTAGGATTGACAACGAATATAGTGAAGAATTCCAGGTAGAAGTAGGTGTACACCAAGGCTCAGCCCTCAGTCCCCTTTTATTCATCATAGTCCTCCAGGCAATAACAGAGGAATTCAAAACAGATTGCCCCTGGGAGCTCCTCTATGCTGATGACCAGGCTCTCATAGATGGCCCTGCTCGATCTGTAGGAAAGGTGTAGGTAGAAACTCCATAAGATGTACCCAGTGTAAGCTATGGATGCATAAGAGGTGCAGCAACATCAAAGGGAAATTAACTGAGAAGATAGCTTTCATGTGCGTCAGATGCACAGGGACAATAGACACCACAGATACTCAGAAAACAGATTCCATCACACTCCAGGGGGAGAAACTAGAAGTAGTTGATAGTTTCCGCTACCTGGGAGAGTGTCATCACTAGAATACGAATAGCCTGGGCAAAGTTTAGAAAGCTCCTACCCCTACTGGCGACAAAGGGTCTCTCGCTCAGAGTGAAAGGTAGATTCTATGACGCATGTGTATGAACTGCCATGCTTCACGGTAGAGAAACATGGGCCGTGATTGCAGAGGACATGCGTAGACTTGAAAGAAACGAAGCTAGCATGATCCGCTGGATGTGTAATGTCAGTGTGCGCGCACGACAGAGGGTAAGCACCCTGAGAGAAATGCTGGACATAAGAAGCATCAGATGTGGTGTGCAAGAGCGACGCTTGCGGTGGTATGGTCATGTACTGCGGATGGATGAGGAGAGATGTGTGAAGAAGTGCCGCTCCCAAACAGTTGAAGGTATCAGGGGGAGAGGTAGACCCAGGAAGACATGGGATGAGGTAGTCAAGCATGACCTCAGAGCATTGGGCCTCACAGAGGCAATGGCGAAGGACCGAGATCTCTGGAGATATGCTGTGACTGCAAAGACCCGGGCTGCTTCCTGCACCAGTTCCACATAGCCCTTGCCCATTCAAAGTACCTTGGATTCCAGAACATCCCGCTGTGCTTGAGGAGACCTATTGAGTCAAGTACATGAACATCAAAATAAATATCAATGGAAATAGTAGTTGTGATACCTGTGCCGGTGGCATATAAAAAGCACCATCCAAACGTGGCCGATGCCAGTGACGCCTCGACTGGCTTCTGTGCCGGTGGCACATAAAAAGCACCATCCAAACGTGACCGATGCCAGCACCGCCTTGGCTGGCTTCTGTGCCGGTGGTACGTTAAAAGCACCAACCGATCATGGCCGATTCCAGACTCCCCTGGCACCTGTGCCGGTGACACGTAAAAAGCACCCACTACACTCGCGGAGTGGTTGGCGTTAGGAAGGGCATCCAGCTGTAGAAACACTGCCAGATCAGACTGGAGCCTGGTGCAGCCCCTGGCTTCCCAGACCCCGGTCGAACCGTCCAGCCTATGCTAGCGCGGAAAACGGACGTTAAACGATGATGATGATATATGTATATGTATATATATATATATATATATATACAGAAAACATCGAAAAGAATGGAACAGAATCCAACCCACAACAGGCTTATACCAAACACACAGAAGACCTAACACAAATCTGCAAAATATGCAATACCAGTAATAGAAATTGGCTCAACAAACACAGAAGATGGGCAGAAAACAACTACCAAAGACGAAACAACACATACAAACCACCCCTTCTGCTACAAGAAAACCTAAGACCTGAAAATGGAATTTGGAGACGCAACAACACAACCCCCTTTTTAGGGAAAGGATACTTCAACCATACTCCAGACCCAATACACCAAAAATTCAGAATGAACACACAAAGCACATAGGCCCCAAAATAATAAACCTATCTAAAAGAGAACTTAATGAAAATGAAATGAACCTACTACTAAAAGGCCTCAAATTTACACCCACACCCACTCCAAATCTCATAGAACTAAAAACTGATATAGACAACTTCAGCCGCCACCTCCGCCTTATGGAATTCTTTGGAAATAAGGAAACAGAAGATAACTCAATCATAAGAAAAAAATCCCATTTCACAAGGGAAGTGACAAACACCTTGACGCATACATAGAGACAATATTTAAATTCCCTCTCAACACACACAAATGCAAACAGAATCTCCCCAGAGGAGAAAAACAAGCCTTACAAAAACTGAAAAATGACAAGTCGATCATTATAAAAGAAGCTGACAAAGGTGGAGCAATAGTAATTATGGATACAGATTACTACAAAGAAAAGATACTGGAGTTGCTGAACAACCAGACATACTATAAAGAGGAACCAACACCACCGGAGAAAGCAACAATGAAAAAAAAATTAGAACTTTTGTCAATGAATACCAGGACTCCTTTACAGATAAGGAGAAAGACTATCTATGCAACTCAAGAACCAAAGATAGCAACTTTTATGGATTACCTAAAGTTCATAAAAGCTCTGAAATACAGAGAGCCATAAAGGAACAGAGGAACCATTATATAAGAATACAAAGGCCAGCAGACCTCACAATGAGACCAATAGTGGCGGGCCCCAGGCGCCAACACAACAACTAAGCCACTTCATAGATGTACTCCTCAAACCTTTATGCCCACAGATACCAAGCTACATAAGGGATGACATAGACTTCCTCACACACATTCCAAATACAGTTCCGAAAAACACCACACTTGCAAGCTTCAATGTCACAAACTTATACACGAACATACTACACACCCTAGGTCTGGAAGCAATAGAACAATCGGTAGAAAAATACAGGGAACTCATAGATAAATGTTTCAAGACAGACTTTATCACCCAAGCCACCCAATTAATACTCGAAGAAAATACATTCTCATTCAACAACAAGACATACCGACAGATAAAGGGCACGGCTATGGGTACAAAATTCGCACCTTCATATGCCAACCTGGTGATGGGTTTCCTTGAGAACAAACTATATGATGAAATAGGGAAAGTCTTCAAATATGACTTCAGAGAATACATCAAGAAAAAATGGAAATGCTACCTCGATGACTGCTTCATCTTTTGGAACAGATCAGAAGAAGACCTACGAACATTCCACAACATCCTCAACACACTGCACCCATCTATCAACTTCACAATAGATACCAGCCACAACGAACTTCCCTTCCTAGACATCAACATCAAGATACACAACTCCATCATCACAACAGACATCCACCACAAAAAAAACGACACACACCAATATTTAATTTTCTACTCCTGCTACCCATCCCACATAAAAAGAAACATCCCATATAGTATGGCAAGATGCATATGCAGCATAGTAACTGACTCACAAACACACCTAATAAGACTAGATGAACTTAAAAACTTCCTACTAGAACAAAAATACCCCCTTAAACTAATAAAAAATGGAATCTCAAGAGCAATGAAACTGGACATCACACAACTTAGGACACCCAAAACAAAAAACAAAGAAAACATTATCCCTTTCATAAACACACAACCCTGGAGTTACCAATATGTTTCAAATCATACATTCAAACCTACAAAGTCCTACAAAGCCACAAAATGGAAAACATACTAAACAAATATTGCATAAAAAACAGTAGACGACAAGACAAAAACCTGAAGAAACACCTAACAAGAGTGAAAATTCTCATAAAAAACTAAAACTGAATTCTTTGTAAAAGAGTGCGGAGATGGTAGTTATGGGATCTGCAGTAACCCCACCTACAAATACATAGAGGGAGACAAAGAAATGAAATTTAAAAGTGGTCACATATTCAAAGTAAATGCAGATATGAACTGCAAGATGCAGAACGTAATATACTACATAACCTGCCCCACATGCAAGGAGGATTATATAGGTGAAACTGGAAATTCTTTATGCCAACGAGCCAGAATTCACCGACAACATGTCCGACAGGAGGAACTGCGCAAGATACCACTGAGTAAACACCTAGATACATGTGGAGAAGGAAAATTTAAGATCTTTCCCTTCTACAAATGTCCAAAAAATGACACTTCCTTCAGGAGGAATACGGAAAAATACATCATAACTAAGTCCTCCCCCAAATTGAATGGCTGAAAATATTTCTATAATAAGTTGTACTAGATGAAGGAGTAAATTGTATTAAACACACACACACACACAGAGTTCTACACATATGTACATATACATAAATAAAAACAATCTCTAATCCAGATTCTCCATCCCATGTAAGCACAGGAATCAAACATTGGATTGAAAGAACTGAATAGTGGTATAAATATCAACACAATTATTTCTTCTTCCTTTTCTTCTTTTTTCCCTTCCAGATTCACAGGCACCCACACACACATGCACACACACACATACACACACACACTCACAAAACAATAATAAAAAGAAATCCTGACAATTTTTTGAGAAGTGACATTTTACACCCCTTTG